>NW_020955363.1:2084760-2120138 GCF_003031625.1 Empidonax traillii | reverse complement strand
CTCTGAATGTGGAAGGCATAGCTTTTAAAGAGGATTTACTTAAACATATTCACCATGTTTCATTCTTCCCCAGTAGGTAATTTCTCAGAAGAATTTGGCTGACTCAATTGATTGTATCCTTGATTCTAGAGAACCTCAGCTTCAGGGTGTTTCTCTAGAAGATATAACATACAGACCACACTCCAGTCTCTACCTGATAGTTAGCCCAACTTTTAAGAGGCCTCAACTGCTTTTCTTCTTGAAGAAGAAACCAAATATTGTGGTATAACTTAAAAAAAACTTAACTAAAGCATGGGAATTATAGAATAACAAGGAGGCCACAAAATAGTGATAAGAACAAAACTGAGTTAACTTAAAAGAGAAATTGTTAAAATTGCTGAAAATTAAATTTCAAAAATATTAAATAGTTGAAAAAGGGAAAGAATGTGAATGCATACTTTGTTTATTTGGAAACATTTCTTTTTATGAATACGCTCACACAGTACTGTATAAGTTCAAACATTTCAACACAGTTAAAATGTCATTTTCACCACTGTGTATATTGAAGACCAAAGAGTCACTTTATCTTTCAATGCTAAGTTCAACTGTGTAAATTACTCAGGTTAAGGGTACACAGATAGTGAAAGTCCTTATGTTATTAATAGATAGTAAAAGTTCTTATTTTATTAATAGATTAAGGTTTAAGAAAAATTAAAAGAAATTGGATTAAACAAGATGCACATTTCTCTTTACCGGCAAAACCCAATCCATTCTGAAATTGCATAAGTGCAGCATTTAAAAAAAAAAAAAGTAAGAAGACTCTTACACCAATTGAATAAAAGCAGGGGTTTAATATTGAGTATTAATGTCTATTCCTTTTCTTTGTGTATGACTTAAAGACAGTACAATTCAAGGCACAACTTTATTACAGCTAAACGGTAAAATAAATCTTGTTTATGAGAGTTTGCTTGAACCCTACTCTGAGTCATATATTGAGATATAAGTGCTTCTGTGAAAGATTACCTGGCAGCAAGTATTCATCCTCCTGAAACATAAATTCTGCAAATTATTTTTATATGGGCTAAAATGTGGCTTGATCAGCAAAGAATGAGTAGTTTGAATAATGGAAAGGAGGGATAGGAAAAAAAAAAGTGGGCCTTGTAAATTTGCAAATAATGTAATCACAGCAAAACTGCCTGCTACTGCCTGTTCAGAGTCTTGATTCTCTTAGCAAGATTATACCCTTGAAATGACACTTGTGAGCTTGAGGAGAGAAAAGAGCATCTCCATGGCTGCTACTAAAGCAGTGTTTTACATACAATGAGAGGAAAACCTTCAGCTTCCTACAAACCTCTTATAAGTTTCCAGAGTCCTGCAGCCTTTGAGCCAGAGGACAAACCATGCAAACAAATGGCTGTGCTACACACATCTACTGATTTTTTAAACTATCTGTTTAGCACTTCAACCAATCTTGAATGACCCTTCAGATGTTCACTTATGTGCTTTGTCAGGTTCTATTCCTCTGACAAGAATTTTGGCTTCCAGAACAAAAGGACTGTTCCCAAGAGCATCTCCAAGGAAGGATCCTTACCATAAGACAACCATTAAACCAAACCAGGAGTAAAGTATCTGTCCTGATCCAAAGCAATGCCAAAGACCTTCTGGAAACCAGAGACAGTTGAGGATTTTTGCCCTCAAATGTTCCTGGACATGTTCAGTTCACCGGCAAGTTCAATACTGTCTTGTCCAAGGATGCTATAAGACAGTAGTTATCCAACAAGCATGAAATTCTGTAAGAGGAAAGTAGCTGAATTATAATTGTGGGGGCTTGCTTGTAGGGGAATAGGGAAATTCTTTCTTTTGAAGAGAGAAGGAAACACAAAAAAATCTTGCAGCACATGCAGCCAAGCTTATTGAGGTGAACATGTGTTTTCCATACTCTTTCCTCAAAGCACATGGAGATCCTGCCAGTAAAGTTCTGAACTCATGTTTAGTTTAACTACTACTTCACCATAAACTTACCTCATCAAAACCTTTTATATTCATAGGAATAGGGCCAGGTCTAACATACTTATGTAAGTCCAGAAAAAGCATCAAGGAAACCCATAGATACACCATGCACTGTTTGTGCATGTAAATCACGTACATTCTTAATACTCACTTGTTTACCTAACTGAGAAATTTAAGTCCATACAAAAGAAGGGACCATAAAAAACTCATAAAGAAAAAGGGGGAAAGGTAACACATATGTAAAATAAATTATATAGGGGCACTGTTATTAATTTGCAGAGTCAAGCTGGAATTAGGATTTAAATGCTCCTTGAAACATATATATACAGGATTTTCTTTGGCCTTTGTGTACTACTAAAGGACTTAAAAATAGTATGGCATTTGGGACTGCAGCTTTGCTCTTGCAGCTATTAAAGTATGTAAGCAGAATTACTTGTGTAGCTATTTTGGTCATTCTTGGTGGAAGTCATTCAAATTTCCATGTAGTCTGGCAACACATCTGCAATTATTTTGTGTTATTTAGAACACATGTTTCATGTAACATATTTACAATTAAAGAGCTGTACTATATTTAAATTTGGACATTTATAATTTTTGTTTAAAGGCTGGACGTTTAAGTTAAAACCATAGAAAATAAGAGGATTTGAATGTATTGAGGATGGTAACATGATTACCACTGATTTTTGTTTGTGTAGCAGTTTTTATCCTAGGATTGCAACATGTTAATTACAGCTCCTGTTCGGAAGAGCCTTTGTCTCCAGGAAGGGTGTTCAGTACATGTTTAGTGAGATTTATGAACAAGCTTAAACTTAAGTTAATTTTAATGTGTCTTTTTGAACAGTGATGTGGCTCTAGCACATAGATAAAGAGAGCTCTTTTGCTTTACAATTAACTAAATTTCATACTGTCCTTGAGGTCTTCTCAACTCATATAGTCAGTCTCTTTATTGAATTTTGTTCTACTGTAATCCAAAATAATGAAACACTGAAAGACCAAGATGCACATTTTTCCAATTTGGTCCTTAATTTGGGGGAGATTTCCTTTTCCAGGCCTGGGATTTTTCTGAAAAAGATGGCTTAACTGTATAAAAGGGGGAACTCAAACCCAGGCTACTCAGATTTCCTCATTCTTTCATATTTTACTTTAAAATTGCAGAAAACTAGCTTGTTAAAAACATTAGATCTCTGGTCACCATTAATGCCAACAAGTCATTACAATTTACAGCCTCACAAAGTCAACAAACACGCAAGAGAATGCAAAACATCTAAAGGACAGAAAGAAACACAAAACTATGCCCTGGTTGACTACTGTTACATTTGCTTCAGGAGTTTCTCTTTAGGTTTTATTTACAAGTCCTACATAGAGTGATTTAGCCAAGTAATGTGTCTAAACCAGATGGTTCAATTCCCAGCACCAGGAACCCAGCAGACACAAACCTGATCTCCCTCTAGAGGCAGACAAACACATTAATCAAGCAATCATAAAATAGTTTGAATCACAAAGGACTTTTAAAAGCCATCTAGTCCAACCTGCCTACCAAGAGTAGGGACATCTAGGCCAGGTGGCTTAGAGTCCACCTGGATAATGAATCCAAGTTAACTTCCTAAATCTCATAAAGATGGCACTTCTGTTCCTTTTTGAGGATTAACTTGAAGGCTATTGCAATGCTCTGTAAGAAGGGTTGCATAATGAGCAAAGGGAATTAAAAATCCACTTTCCATTAACTCATACAAAGGTGAAGCCCATCAGGCCAAAGTCTCACCCAGTCTGAGCTGTCCTGGCACATTTCAAGAAAGCAAGATCAAGCTGTTCATCTGTTGCATCCTTATTGTGTATGAGTACACAGTATTTAATTTTTCTTCTTTCTGTAGAGCACTCAGCCTCAGTCTGGCAAGGGGGCTGCATACCACAAGCTGCAGAGCTGCTCTGCAGCCTCTCATTCCCCAGTCTATTCACACAGTCAGGGTTGCCCCATCCCAGGTGCAGAATCCAGCGCTTGGCCTTGTTGAATTTATACAGTTGATCACTGCCCATCTATCTAACTTATGGAGGTCTCGCTGCAAGGCCTTTCTGCCCTTGAAAGCATCAACAGCTCCTCCCAATATAGAGTCATCAGCTAACTTACCTAGTATTCCTTCAAGTCCTATGTCCAAGTAGTTAATGAAGATGTTGAAGCGAGCTGGGCTGAGAATGGAGCTCTAAGGAACCCAACTAGTGACTGGACACCAGCCTGCTGTTACCCCATTCCCTCTGTCTCTATGGAAGATTTCTCAAAGGAAAATCCACTCAGTTGGAAAATTCCTGCTGATTATATGCAGGAAATAATAAATGTAAAAGTAACCAACCTATGGCAGTATAAGCACTTTGGTGTAAGTCTGTTTGTACATTCACTTTTCAAACACACAGGGAAAGTGGTGAAAATTCCTATTTTCTCAAGGATTAACAAGCACCATGAGGTAGGAATCCTAAAACACAGCTGGAAGAGAGAAGAAGGGTTTCTAACAAACTCATCTGACAGTTCATTCCTGCTCCAACTGTTTACCAGAATGCAGGCTCATTACCTGGTGCTCAGCACCGATTCACACACCAAGGAGAGATACTTCTATTTTTCATCCTAGTTTGCACAAAGTAGGGAGCCAGTTGGTAACCCACAAACTTTACACTAACCTATCAAAACTTGACACTATTTGTATATTTTAACAAACAAAGGCATCAGCACTCACTGGCTACAGATTGCACAGTTTTTTCATTAATTAAGACTCAAACCCCTATTTGCAGTTCTTTCCCCCATTTGAGTCTAGGGTCCATTTTTAGGAGGTGGTGAGCAAGTTGATGGTTGCAATCTCCAACTGCTGTAATTACCCTCTCCCTCAGTTCTGCTAACTTCACCCCAATGGCTCTCATCCAAGCAGCCCATTCATCTTAGAATTGTCTGCCCTTTTTTCTTAAAACAAAAGATTAGCCTAGCATACAACGTTCACAATGCAATTGCTTAATCATCACTGCCTAACTATAACTGCTGCCTAACAATTAAAAAAAAAAAATTGCAAATTTTGATTCACATCTTGAGGGGCTCAGTATCACAACAAATGAGAGCTCCCGGGGAAGCACCACAAAGCATTAATTCAGTGCAACATCTAATGCATAAAAACGTTGAAAATCACTAGAGGTTTCACCATTTCAAACCACAACTTTTTGCGGTCCCAGAAGCACAAAGGGCTGGTGTGAAGTAGAGAGCAAGCAGAACAGCACAATGCTTATTAAACCAACATCTGGGTTCTGTCCTGACTTCAATTTCTAATTTCAGAACTTCGCCTCAAGCAATGTGTCATTACTCGTCTCATACTGAAGTAAGAACAACACAGATAATCACAATAACACGAGTTCTGCAGAAAATCTCATTTCCCAAAGTAGAGTGCAAGACACCTTACCTGCCCCCCACTAACACTCACAGATTCTGTCTGCTCTAGATATAATAAAATTTTGAAAACATTGGCTTTCTGTGGAGCTGGAAGGCACATTTCTCCACTCAAAATTTTAATATGATCTTGAACAGAGAATTACTTTTTCTAAACATGGTATTAATAGAGGGTACTTGATAAATACTCTCCATTTGGGGTATAGTTCTGGTGTGTCTGGTGGTGAGAGGTGAACTAAAGATGATCACCAACTCTGGTTTGCCACTGACATCTGTTGAATGTGAGAGATTCAATGTTTTCCCATGACCTGAGCACACAAGTCTACAGGCTCTCAGAGATCTCAGCCTGTCTTCTGATTGTTGTTATTTTTCCAGGTGAGTGTCCTGGTTGAGTTACTGAAGAACAGTACAAATGCACTGATACCCCAAACTCATATGCTGTCATGAAACTCATGTTAACTTATGTTATTATCAATAGTAATAAATATTTGGCTTTATAAAGTTGCACACTGGTAGAAGGCACTTTCTTAAGTATTTGTTTTGCTTGACATCAAAAGCAGGAAGCCTAAACTATTTCCCATCAAGAACATCCTGGAAACCCTCTCTGGGAATTGCAGCCCCCTCAAAAATACCACACTCCATCACAGAACACTTATTTAAAACACTTGGAAGAATGTGAGGCTGACACATGACGTGTATGAGAACATTCTTAGACTCCCCAGCTTGCTCTTTTGTATGCTATTTACCATCTTGCCGAGGCATTTATTTCACCTTTTATTCATAATCCAAAGATTATATTATTTGTTTTAACACTGTGATCAGCATGATTTTGCAGAGTACTCATCGATCCCATTAGATCTGTGTTCACAGAGATGTCTTGAGATATTGAGAGCTGGCAGATGTTGCCCTCAGTGACCAGGAGCTTGTCCCAAACACTGCAATAAAATATAAGGTCTGATGAAAACATGGCATATATATTTTCTTCTAAGTTGAAAAGTTGGTGGAGTCTGTTATGGAGATACCAATTCTGAAGCTGAGATACATCTGAGATGCATATTTCTGAAGGACTGAGGAACAATTGGGAGAAATATTGCAACAAGTTCATCTTGGCTGTATCATTCCTTCCCCTCCACTAACGGTACTGCAGGAGATGAAACACTGAGCTAGATGGACCTTTGGTCTGCTCTGGCATGGCCAATCTTATGTTCAAACTCACACAACTTCAGGACTTTCTTAGGAGGGATTTTGTTTTCCTGAAGTGCATTTCTCTTTGAATAGCGAGCCTCATCAGACCTGCTGTCACCTAACATTTTTTTCTCTCTCTCAGTGATCCATCAGTTCATATTCTTCCCCGAAGGCATTTCAAAGTATCTGAAAGATATGCTTAGGCTTCATAGGTATTTCATCTTTCAAATCTGGTTTCTGTATTGCTTATAGTTTTTTAAAAGCTACTTTCTACTGTTATTTATTCTGTTATTTTTAATTATTACAGCTCTCAGATGTACAGCACGCTTTTGAACTTACACTTATTACATGGTTATCTTCTGAGATATCTGCACAGATGCACGCAGAAAGACCTCCCTGGAAGCTGCAAGGTGTATTCACTCACCACTGATATTTCATCTGTTTCAGTACATAACAGGTTGTTCTGGAATGAAAAACAGGTGAGGAGAGTGTCTGCCAGACCCTTCTGCAACAGAAAAGCTGCATCTCCTTGCCAGGGCAGCAGGGACCCTAAACCCCTGCAGAAGGAAAAGGTGAAACCTCAAACTGCAGCAGCTAAACCCACCCAAGCTTTCAGTCAGAGCCCTCCATTAGGAATCCTCACTCTTAGGTCTCAGAAAAGGTCACATATTTAAAAGGATATGAAACAAAATTGTTGTTGTTGCTGCCTAATTTTCAAGGCCATGAGCAAAAGATTTCTCAGGGGCCTTGAAGAAAATGTCAAGCTACAAAGGATTTTTTTCCTAAAAACCTTTCTTGCCCAGATGAAAGTTTACTTCTCTCAGCCTGCAGTGAGAACAAAAATAATGTACATGCTATAACAACCCCAAGGCACAACAAGAAAAAAAAATGTGGAAAGAAACAATTCACAGCAAGGTTAGAGGAACATAAGAGAATAATTACAATAATGTGCCACAACAGGTTTAAGAAAGAAAAATTAATGGATTAGGTAGGACTGTATCAACATGAGACACTCGCATGGCCTGACCTTTAGAGCAGAGGTGTACAAACAACAAATTACTGCCAAAAGCACCTTGTGATAGACTGCCAGTAGCAGTTAATTTCCTGGAGTGGAGGAGGGATGACATGAGATTCATAAGGGGGAGAAGACAATACCATGCCTATTTCTGGGAGGCACAGTGTTAGCCAAACAGAGCTGGCAGGCAACTCCGTGGTGCATTCCTCATCAGGGTTCAGGGACATTTCAATGGCACAGATGATGTCTGAGGCACGCAGGAGAAGAGAAATAAACCCCAAAGTTTCTGCACACAGATATGAAGACAATAGCCTGCACTTGGAGTGGTGCAAGGGTAATGAGTGTGAAATTATACAGACTACATGAGATAACTGGTTTTTGCATGCACAGTGTGTGTGTGGAAAAATTCCCATGGGAACAAGAAAAAGTTGAATGTGTTCCACCATTGATGTTTGCAATGTATTCAGTATGAGATGAGAGCCTGATATTACATCTTAGAGCAGATAACTACCTATGACATTTTGGGTTGGACAGGAGATGCACTGTTACAGTATTTGTCCTATACAGAGAAATAGCTGATGATCCAAGGTCAGCGGATTGCAAAGAATCACTTCAGAGATGTCTGAGAGAACGTTTATGATCCCCATAAATAGATATCACACCCCAGTTGATCTTTAGAGCTGCTCACAAGGTAACACAGTGACAGCAGTGTTCAGCACTTGTATCAGTGACTTGTGAGATGGACATGAATCACAGGTAAGAATGATATATTTGCATACGAGAAGTTTTAAACATTAGAAGACAGCAAATATATACGTGCCTTTCCCTGTGTGTTTAACTGTTTTAGTTAAATAAATTGTGTTTCTCTATCATGAAACTGATACAGTCACACACATCGGAATGTCACTCTGCTTAGCAGCGTAAAAATTCATATCCCCAAAGAGCAAGTCCTCCTGCGAGTCAAGGTAGTCTATAATAAATTTCAAATTTATCAGATGCCCTAAGGGTTTGCAGTTTTACTAGCAAGTAAGAAATCTCCTCGAGTTTATGATTTTAGGAACCTAATTGTAACCACATGCAATTATAAAACTATATATTGTAGAGTGTTGTTAGATGCTCTTCAGCTACATAACAACAAAATTTCTATTGCAATATTATTTCATCCTAGGTTCTTTGGCTTGAAAACTGGTTCTGGTTATAGCAGCCTTATAGTTTCTCTGCTATGTGAAACTCTAAACTGTGACATCCTATGAATAAATCTGAGAAAGATAAACTTCCAATATTTGCTTGTCACTTAATAAAGAAGACAACAAACACATAGATGTTTGTTGTTTCCCTTAGAAAAAGGGAACTTTGATGGGGTAATCTATTTGACATCCTAGTACAAAAAGAAAAGAGACTAGCCCGTTGCTTTGACACTCAGACTATCTTGTGGGAATGAAAGTCTTCAAAATCCAACTTCAACACTTTGCAAAATCCCCCTTCTCAGAAAAAAAACTCACAGTAAGACGGAATCACAGCTACAGGAAATTCCCAGTTTGGTGTCATGTTTTCTAGTTGTTTTGCCAACAGTGGTTAATGGGATTTGAATACATTCTCATTAGGAGGTGTTTCAACACAGTATTTTCAAAGGATGGCACTTTCTGCTTTTGCTTACCGAATTTTCCTCTTCGTTTTATTTCCCAGAACTTGAAAATGGTCCTACAAGGAGTTATTGACAAATGATGTTTGTTATCTAAAGTGGCTAGCAGAAGCATGTCCTCACAGCATGAAAGCACATTATAGTGATATGCTTTAGAGAGCCAGAAGCCAAATTAAAATTTTCTCCCACAGCCTATGGAGTCTGACAATGATAATATTTTAATTATAAAACTGAAATTCAGGCGATGTTGACTGAAAGGCTTCCCAGAGCTCACCAGTCATTCCGAGTTCATTGCTTTTTTTCAAGGAGAAGCCACAGAAATGAGAAAAAGCTTCTAAGGCTGCTCAGTTTTGACCCCATGCCAAGCACAGCTTGAGGGCACAAGCACTGATTAGCTGGGAGGTTGAGTGTTAGGTTCTACTGAAATCCCCCGATAACAAGCAAAATTGTGAGAAAATGGGAAGCCTCCCACACTGTCGAATTCTACCTCTGCAATTCACTGGGAAAGACTCCTCTTAAAAACCGTGCAACAAACCTCAAAGCAGCTAATTGGTGGAATTTATCTCGGCATCTTTGCCTAATGTGGCCACCCAAGATGCTGTGAAATTACAAAAGATGTAACAGAGAAGAAAGCAAGAATTAAGTCAGAAGCATGGTCACTGCTGAAGATACAGGCTTTTCTGTGAATCTTCCTTGTGAATGTTAACTTACAGAAAAGAGAATCTGAGAGATTATTTCAAAGTATGGAGAAATGGAACAAAAATTACAGTAGAGTATGCTGCATGGCTTCAGGGAAGTTGTGTGTGTGAAAAGGGATTGCACTGAGTGTGGGTCAGTGGCATCCTCTCTGCAAATGAAATTCACATCTGAAAAACCATTTTCCCCTGATATTGTGGGGCCCAGGCGCACTGTCCCCCAGGACAGTGGCTGGCTCCCAGGATCAGCAAATTCCATTACCTGAGGTTCTTCTAGACATTTTTGACTTCCCTATTTTCCCTTCCTACAAAACTAATTGTATTGTCTCTCAGGCAAATATTAAAAGATTTTTTTACACCAATTTGCTTTCAGTTTCTTATGGTCAAAGTAAGAAAATTCTTAGGTGTGGCTTAGTCAGGAATTAAGCTTCATACTCTTTGTATGGCTTAGTAATAGGCTCATATGGGAAAAGCAGGTTTACACAGAACACAAACTAATGTCGTTTAGGCTTTTATTCAGATCTTAAAAACCAGATATGGAACTTTATCCCTTCAGAGTGTCTGCTGCCCACTTAGACAGAGTCAAAAGAGTAAAAGAAATCTCTTTAAAGCTGCAATCAAAGGCAGAGTAGTAAATATCCTTAATGTGTTTAAAGAGTGGAGGAGAGCAGACACTGGTGTGCTAGACTGGCCTTCTCCTCTTCTTCACCAGAAATTTGGAAGAGATTTTTCCTTTACAATCAAGCTCTGCTTAATATGTAAGGATTGGACATGAGGATAAGTGGGCATTAGTTACATCTTCCTCTTTGGGACAGTCTAGACCATTACATAAAGGCTTAATCCAGCAACACATGCCTATCAGAAAGTACACTCAATGGCCAAAGACTGCTGCCATTTCTAGCTCAAGCTGACCCTTATACTTTAAGACAGTATAAGGTGGCTTTGCCTTATGCAGATTAAGAAATCTTCTTCCTTCTTTCTCCTTCCAGGTTGAAACTTTTAGCTGAGTATACTGTAACTGAGAACCAAGGCCAAGCTGTTTATGAATCATAATAATAAATGATAATAAATATTGAGGTTCATTGCAGATGGATTTGCTGAAGTACATACACAGGTAATCAGTACAACCAGTGAACACTTCACTGTTTCTCCTCAGTTTTGTCATTTAATGCCATGAAAAAAAAATGGATTGTTTTTTCCATTGAGGAAATTTTTAATATTGCACATTGTTCCATTAGCAACTGAGAGACTATTCTTTCCAAGAAATGATGAAAAGAGTTCAGAGATTAAAAGAATATAAGGACGAACAAAGGGCAGGGTGACTTTTTAAGGTGATGCAAATGTCTTTTCCAGGTGCTTTCAAGCTGAACTTCACACACATGCCTGCTTCATTCTCCTTTGTTAGCCAGCTAATGGCTCTTCTAGCATTGTGATGGCACATGCATATGGATGGGAATCTCTGCTGAGCATCCTGGATGCTTTAAAAGCCCAAGAGACTGAATTTAAGGTAATTAAACAAAGCACTTGCCTGCAATGCATATATCACCTTGCAAATTGCCACTACTACAGAATGTTCATGTCAACTCCCGTGGGACCAAAATTGTACTGCACCTGGCAGCAGCCACACTGACACAGATATGTTCTGAAAGAACCCTTGGCCAAAGCCTCAGAGCTACAAATGCGTAGGTTTTCATGTAGCCAATCCATCTTTTATTTTGTTTTTGCCCATAACTAAGACTGGTAAACCATGCCTAAGTCTCCCTCTACTGCAATTAATTGCTGATATTGTGCCAGGTTCAGAGTGATGGTCTTCTCACACCACTTGGAGTGGGGGATCCTACCACAGGTTTCATACTAACTTGAATAGATTTTTTGTTGTTATTAAGCTTTCTGTAAACAGCCCACTTCTCAGCTTGTAGCTCTGTCCTCATAAATATTTGAAATACATAGTTTATACTTTGACTTCCTGGGAAGTTCCATAATAGCTATTGAAGTTTTTTTCAAGATGAAATTGATAGAACAAGTGCTTAGTAGTGGCCCTCCACATGAGATATAGGTCTCATTTTCTGCCTACCATTTGTATTGGCTGGCTTATTTCTCCACGTTGGTTAACTGTGTTTGTGTGTATATGTAGAGATATCATTATCCCATGAAGAAAAACAACAGATAATTACAATTTTGTATGAATTGTCACTAAGGAATCTAAATGGTCCTCCAGCCTTGCTTGTCTTGCCTTTCCTCACCTTGTCATTTTCTCCTGCAAAAATGAAGCTACTCTATAACAACTGTATTTATTTTTTTTTCTACACCAGATCCCCATTTTAGGCATTTAGCTAAATAGGAGGAGTGGAGACAGGACAGTATACTCCGAGAGACAGAAAGAAGAGTAACTGTAAATTTGAGGCTATGACATGTCTTTTTTATGTGGACAGAATAGAAACTTGTATTTTGACTGTCTATGTTGAAACTGTAAGTCCAGATTCCCCATCCACAGCAGTCAATAAGCAGTTTAAACCTAGAGTGGGCTAGAGAGCTGAATGAAAGTGGGGTTTCTGTTCCAGTTCAGGCTACAACCTTCCTTCTATTTGAGGGTTTAGAGGAAGAACCTGTGATTGAGAGCATGGGCTGTCTAATCTTTCAAAGTCTATTTACAAACATGTTTTTGGTCTTTGTTTCCCAGTTGTCTCCTAGGCGTCTAAGAGCTGAGAAACCTAGCATTTATGCACACGTCACAGGTTTGTTTTGATGTGTTAATGGATATTAACATTCAATGTTATTTTCTAGCTCAGTGGAAGCTATCATGCCTGGGGGGGGGTGGGTGGGGAAGGAGTGTGTTTGTAGTTCCTCTAAGAGTATAAGTAATGAAGAGTAGCATTTTTTATATCCATATAACTGCATCCACACATGGGAGTATTAAAGAAGGTAAACTTTTTTTCTTTAACCTATGCTAGGAGAACCAAAAAGTTATGAACCACATGCAGAGAAACCGTGAAGGCAGAGATATCTCATAATAGGCTGTTTTCCATGGTTGTATTCTGCCTGGAACAAGTTTCCTCCCAATCTGAAATAGCCCAAGTCTATTTACTGCCAGGGGATGTTGCAAGGTGCCTGTATTTGTGCAGACTGTGGTAGAAGATATGTACTACATCTGTGTGTGGGAGAAGCGTTTCTGTTTCTGGCAGAGGGCTGATTTCTGCTTGCTGCTGGGGTAAGCTGCTGTTTAATTTCACGGTGAATTGTGTCAGAGCTCTGTTTTTCCTTGCACTCCAAATCCTAGTAAATTGCCAAGCACAACATACCTTCGCTTTAAACAACCTGCTCTCATTGTCCATTGATGGACAAAATTCTAACCTACTAAAATGAGCATAATCCACTGAAATCATTTTACCCTGTGGAGGCAGCAGTGCATCAACAGCTTATGTAAAGTATCAACCTCTCTCTTTCATTCTTAAATGGTCTGAGATTCATATGAACTGACTATTTTTAATACACATATCCCCACAGAGCCTTGTCTGGCAGGGAACAGATATAGTGACACCCATTTCAAAGATTAAAAATTCTGACACAGACAAGCTATGGGCCAAATAAACTGTGCCTAATAGGATTTTCAGGAAGGCTTCCATGCCTCCTCAGAGGCTTCAAACACTGTGACAATCTGGCTTCTCTCCACTAAGTCACTCTTCTCATTCTGCCCTGCATGTGCTTCCCTACTACAGGAGGAGAGTTCTGAAGCAAAGCCTAAAACAGTTTCCAGACTGCAAGAGTGTTTTGCATTTTAGAAACAAGATAAGAAACTTGTTAAGAAACATCATCATACCAAGAACAAAGTATACCAAGTCTTTAAGTCAATATATTGGCAATTGTTCAAGGCTATTAGTGCAAACCAAGTTACTCACCCAAGGACAGACAGCAGCTGGCAGATGTATAGTTATACAGATTAAAGGCAGCCAAGATGCACAAAAGTGTCAAAGTTGGAATAAAACTTCATCTCACTCATTTTACCTCAGGTGGTAGTTGTATGTGTTGAGGCAGAAGAGACTTTTATCAAAGTTTCTTCTTATCATGACTTACACAAGCTGGTTTTCACAATAGCATTTTTTCCTGTCAGCTCTGAAATATTCTCTTCTAAAATCTCTACTGATTCTTTTCTGCTTTGCTTCTTGTGTGATTTTTCTGATTTCTGACTGACAGTTACTGTATTCCACTGACAAATGATGGCATATAAACACTTACTAAAGTGCTTTCAATGTACCATGTGTGGTCATCAGCCTGGACTGGTGTTTCTCATACTCTTATCTATTGTCCACTCCTGTTCTTTGTCAAATTTTAGAGGTCATTTTGAAATGGGGTAACAAGAACTCCTGGCATACCATTGCTTTGAACAGTCACAGAATAATGCTCTGCTTTGTTCTCACTTCCATTGTACATGATTCTAGAGACTGAGCTTGATTTTTTTGATCATCAAGCAGCAACATTCTTAACTTCACGTTTATCCTGCTTAATAAAGCACCCAAAACACCTTACATAGGATGGGTTCCTGAAAATATTAGGGTTTTTTTTTCAGATGGATTAGGATCTTGAACCCTCTCCTTAGTAGCCAGGTAAACACAGCAGATGGAGGTTTGGAGGTGCAAATTTATCCGCATATGGACTGGGTTGGTACAGACAGTACTCTGAGACCGCATTCCATTCACACTAAATTGCTTCCACTCTTAACTGACAGTGCTGTCCATGACACAAAATAATCCAGTGTAAGGACTTCATTCAGTGGTGTTCTGATTGAATAGAAAATATGTGACCTGCAAAAAAAATTGTTATTTCTTTCTAAAAGATAATGTCCCTTTATCCTCTCCATTAGACTACACGATGCTCACAACCATAGGTACATCTTACATAAATTACTGATGGTCCAAACAACATATGGCTTAGTTTGAATATTTTATATGCTCTGTCATGGGATTTAACTTTAAGTGAAGCCTTAGTTCTACCTGAAAGGCCCTCATGACTACTTCCCTAAAAACAAACCAAAATCAAAGAATGTCTTGGATGGAATCCAGGCAACCCATTATAATTCAGAATTCAAAAGGTAATGTCACAAGAAATGGTCTAAAGTCACAGGAAAGGACAGAAATAACACAAGAAAGCTTTTTCTCACACTGTCTAGTGTATTTCATTTGTGTGAGAAGTTGTAAGGGAAACAGTAGACCTCAATACTTTCTGTGGATTAAAACATATGGTGTTCAAGAGGATACTCTTGAACAGTCTCTAGCAGACTTTTTCTGTATTTAAGTAAATGAAACACGATCTATCATTACTATTCTCAACAGAGGATACAGGAATGGATTTATCTGTTGTCAGGTATTACCTTAAGGTAGGCTGGAACTAAAGGAAATAGGATAGGAAAGCTCATCTACCCATTAAGCTCTTACTCAGATTGTGATAGCAAAGTACCTTTTGAAAATACCATATAAATGAGCATCGGATATGAAAGATTTCATCTACATTTCAGCTCCTGGGAGGAATTTTCCCTGTCCATGTTTCCTTATGATATGGTTAAGAGGAAAACAGTTTAATATTGTAGATTTAATGTTTTGATTGTAAAATTTTCATCCTGAAGATGCATATGAGAGAATCCCACATTGTTAAGATACCTGATTATCACCAGGTTTGACTGATCTTTCCCCATATGTCATTATTTTTCTAAGCTTGCTTTGTTTTGCTTCCTGAAAACCTTTGCCGCTGGCCAAAGCATCCTAAATCCCAATGTTGTAATTAAGTTTCTTCAATATCTGTCTTGTAAATATGCTAGTAAGGTCTTTTTTTATGCAGATTTTTGTTGCTGCCACTCATTAGAGGCCATGTGACTCTTTCCTTACCTACATTGCCCAGCAAGGAAAAAAATATATAGCTGCCTAATAGTGAACTCAAAATAAGATTCAAATCACCTAGGCTTCCTTTTAAGCTCGGTGATCAGAGGGTTTCAGAGAATTCTAGTTTTGTCATTTATTTTGTATTTGTAAATCCTACTCAGAGTGTAAGGGGATTATGAGAACTGCTGGGGACAAGGGAATAATAATCCTTACCAATATTTCCTTTGAAACGCAGACCCTGAGTTCCCTAACGGTAAATCTTTCCAGTGGATTAGTCACAGGGACTCACTGTGGGAACATCATATCTCAGCTAAAGTTGAAAGTCTCTTCTAAACATCTTTAAAAGCATTCATTTAATTTATAAAACAGCTATTTTTCAATTGGTGGTGTTCTGCTTACTGATTACTGAGAACAGTTACTAAGTTTTCATTTGAAGATGTTCAAGGTTACAAAAGCTTTCCTTTCATTCATTTTCTTCAGGAAAATGGCCTTTTCTACATAAATTCACACTAGAATAAATACATAACTGTTTCACTGTTTACACTGCATTAGGGAAGAACTCAAGAAAGGCTCTATCTGGGGGCTTTTGCCCAAACATAAAAATACATGAGACAAAATAGGAGGGAAGTTTTCAAAAAGGCATTGTACATCAGATAACTTCATCAAAAACATGATTTAGGTACAGTATTAACAGGCAAAAAAATAGTGTCACAGGCAGACTTCTGATAAGAGGCAGAAATTAAATTCCCCATTCAGTGTCCTAAAGCCTGTCCTTACAGGTAGTCTGTCTTTTAAGACTAAACCATCAGTAGTTCCTTTTTACCACTAGTGCTTCAGTTAATTGTCATCATCACAAATTAATTATATTTACTCATTTAACTGAAGTGTAAATCTTTTCTTTTCTGTGTGATTTTGGTTCAGTGCTACTGTGAAGTAAAATGTTCACCCGTGAAAAAGAAAACAAGTCCGTTTTTTAAATAGGATTCCATTTAATCACACAAAAGAAGTTTGCATGAAACTCACCACACCTAAAAGACAATTTCAGACCAGCACTAGTAGACATCATCTTGTTTTTGCACACCAGCTATTTAAAACAAGGCTTTCCAAACTTAAAACAGGAGGGAAAGGACTAAGATTGCCCACATCCACTGCTTAGGACAGCATGAGAAAGAGGAGCTACGCCACTATTTGTTAAATCAAGTATGGGTGGAAAAAGAAAGGGATTTCTTCCCCAGTACAGAAAAATAAGATACCTCATTTGAAATATTATGATACAAAAGAGAGGGTTAATCCCAATAATAATATTCATGTTATTTCCATCAGTCCTTTGTGCAAACTACAGAGTATAAAATCCATTGTTAAGGAGTCACATGTTATCAAACCAACCTGAGAGCAAATTTTAAAAGCACTTTAATAAGATGCTTTCACTGCAGAGACAATCCAAGGAATACATGCAGTCAGAAAAGCTGAAATATTATTATGCATAAACTGTACTGTTATTACTCCTAGTTCTTTACTGTGTTCATTGTTTTAATTTTACAAAAGCATGATCATATTCTTCCTTAATCTCACCTTTGTTTACACATGCCATCAACAATCATCTCTCTAATGAGATTTATAATTTTTGTGAGATCTGTTTCTGTGTCTCTTGCTATCTTTCCCTTTCTCATTATTTTCAGATGAAATGCCATTTGCACTACCCTTGATAAAAGTATTATTCCCAGATGCAGTCTTAAAAACTCCTGCTCTAATACCTCCATGAGATTTATCTTTGAGCAAAGACATGATGGTGGTAATTTTAGACTCAGAACACTAACTTTGCTTGAATTCCTTCCAATTCAAGTACAGTTGGCTGAGATTTTCCATTGCAATGTGGTGTTGGCATGCCTGCGCTGTATACAGTAGGCTGCCTTCCAGTCTTACCACTGCCATGTAGAAGTAATAACACAATATTATATAGACTTACAAGTTTATTTCTTTGCAAGCTACAAAAGAATTCAAAGTTTTCCTTGACTAGGAGCAGTATTGCTATATGATTGGCATTCCTTCCAAGGGAAGCTAAATCTTTACAAAGTCCTGACTCTGAAATACAACTGTAATTGACTCCTTAATGTAAAAATTCTACTACAGACAATCTTTTGCAGTCCAATCTAGGTTCTCCACGGTGGTTTCTAAGGTAGGGATGATGCATTTGCTACCTGGTCATAAATCCCTTTCTGACACCTCTTGATCTTTATTTAAAATAAACTCTGAAATTCTGTTCTTGACAACAGTTGCCATGTTTCCCCAATATTATCTTCTCATGGGCTATACACAGGGTAGGTGTTGATCCAAACCAACAGTTTCAAAAGCGCTTTAAGCAGGAAAAAAGTAGAAATTTTACTTAAAGGCAAAGATTTTTACTCCACTGAGCTACCAGGCACTCACCTACAACTAAAATGCTGCCTTTGTGCTATTAGAAGTGTTGGATGTACACCAAACAGAATCAGAAAACCCACAAGGGCTAAAGGGGTCCAATGAGCTTCCTGGATTCATTTCAGTTCCAAACTGCTTCCCAAGATGAATGACTGCACCAGCACAAACAAGGGAGTAGGAAGAAACAGAAAGAAAAAGATGGATTGGTTCTTTTGATGTAGTGCCAGCAAAAAGGGCTCATAAAGCTGCCACCTAAGGGTCATTTTGAAACCTGTGCTACCCAGTGAGGCTGTGGTTCTACAGATATTTTTCATTTCATAATCATTCTCACTGTGCCATTACCTCTTATAACCCCCTTGGTACAGGTAAAAGGATTGAGGGATGAATGTAAAGGCGTACTTTTGGGGGTAAGGAAGTGAGTATGTAACATCCTGCCTGACTTCTGTTGTACAGTTGAATTTGAGGGGTATAATTCAGATACCAGTCTGTACAGAAATTTGTTGGATTTTCTAGTTCTTTTATTTCTTGATTCAAAGCTTTCCTTTCAATACAGTATTGAAAAACAGATATAGAAAATTAAAAATCAAGAGAAAAAGGGAGACAGCAGGAGACAGCAGAAAGCTCTATGGACTTTGAGTATCCAAGTCCAAACCTGTAATTCTGAGAACTTCCATTCAGTCCTCATCTATCTTGGGCATGGTGCAGGGGAATTCTGCATCTCCCCTGAACTTTTGAATTAATATAATCCTGGAAGGGTTTGTATTTGAAGGGACCTTAAAAATCATCTAGTTCCAACCACCCTGGTGCAGGCCTGGACACTTCACACTAGACCAGGTTGCTCAATGCCCCATACAACATGGCCTTGAACACTGCCAGGATTAGAGTATCCACAGCTTCTCTGGGCAACCTTCGCCAGTGCCTCACCACTCTCACAGAGAAGAATTTTTTTCTAACATCTAATCCAAACCTTCTCTCTTTGTTTGAAGCCATTCCTCCTTGTCCTATCCCTACAGTTCCTGATGAAGGATCCCCCTAGCTTTCTTGTAGATCTCCTTCAGAATCTGGAAGGCTGCTGTGAGGTATCTACACAACATTCTGTTTTCCAGGCTGAACAGTCCCAACTTTCTCAGTCTGTTCTTATAGAGTTGGTGCTCTATTCCCCTTATCAACATCATAGCCTGCTCTGGGCTCTCTCCAACAATTCCATGTCCTTATGTTGGGGACCCAGGAGCTGGACGCAGCACTCTAGGTGAGATCTCACCAGAGTAGAGTAGAGGGGCAGAATCATCTCCATCTACCTGCTACCCACATTGTTTTTGATGCAGCCCAGTGTGTGGCTGACTTTCTGGGCTGCAAGCACACATGGCCGGCTTACGTAGAGTTTTTCAACAAATTCAACTTTTCCTGACTACCCAACATTGTATCCTTGCTCAGCCCAGAACTGCCAACTATGATAACGCTGACAAATCTGAAAACACAACTTCCCAGTCAGGATAGAGAAAATCCTCTAGCTAAATTGCTTAAGGATTTGCAGACTTTCTCAGGTAATAACAGGACTCTATTCCTCAAAAAAAAAAAAAAAAAAAAAAATTGCACTTTGATGTCACTGTCAGGACTCCATTCCATTTTGCATGAACAGGTTTGGACAATCATCTGATCATTTAAATGCCCCAGCCACTGGGCAATGATACAGTCAGAGTCTTTCTTGTCCTCTCTTTTGATTCCATGTTTTCCTGAGGGTGATCAAAGACTAAGTATACATTATTCTTTCAGGGAGTTACAGAACTACCTTGGAAGGAAGAAACAGAATTCATGTCTTGACGCCCTATGTAAGTGCTCTAAAAAAGAAATAAAAAAATTCTGCATAATGAGGGAGGACCTTGCAGATAGGTTTTTTAAAAAAGTACTTGAGTCTTTGATAGAGCTTAAAAAAAAAGGTTCTTATCTTCACCAGTTTAAGAGAAATAAAGAGAATTTAAGGCATTTATATATATATATATGGTCAGAAATATTTAAATACATCCATGTATCATCTACCTGCAGCTGTAAATTTGAACCATTTTAAGTGATTCCTTGCACACAGTTTATGCTATTCTGGATTTCATTTTGAGGAGATAAACTTTCCCTGTATCCTCTTGCAAGCTGAAAGAAATTTAGATTTCACTATGGGACATGATATTCATACTCCCTATCACAGCACTTAAACTGCACTTTCAGTGTCGATAATGACTTGTGAATTGTAGGGGGCGGGTAAATTCAAACTATCAGAATTTCACTCTTGGTTGCAGTATCTCCGTACATCTGCCAAGTCACCAAAGGCACAAATTTCAAACTGTGGAAAGCAATGTTCTCTCTCAGACTTGGGTTATAGCAGTGGGAATCATTTGTGGTATAAAGAATTGCTAAGCTGAATAAAGCCTAAAGACTTAGAAATACACACAAACGTACATAACATTTTTTGTGGGCATGTAGACATGAACGTGGAACTAAGTACTAAATTTAAAGTGATATAAAGGAGGCTGCTCATATGCTTAAAACTGAGTAGGGGCTAGAGTTATCTGTAGAAGTCATAGTTCAATATAAGTTTACAAAATTAATTTTCCTAATTTCAATAATTTTGGTTTACAGAATCACAGAAATATTTAGGTTGGAAAAGTCCTCCAAAATCATCAAGGCAAATTTTAACCAATCACCACCTTGTGAACTAGACCACGACACCAAGTGCCACATCCATTAGTTTCTTGAAAACCTCCGGGGGTGGTGACTCCAGAATCTCCATGGGCAGCCTATTCCAATGCTTAACAACCCTTTCACTGAAGAAATTGTTCCTCATGTGCAACCTGAACCTGCCCTGCCCCAGCTTGAGGCCATGTCCTCTTGTCCTACTGCTGGTTGCTTGGGAGCAGAGACTGACCCCCACCTGGCTACAACCTCCTTACAGGTAATTGTAGAGAGCAATAAGGTCTCCCTGGAGCCTTCTTTTCTCCAGGATAAACAACTCCAGCTTAAACTAATTTAAGTAGTTTGTTTTCAAAGATACTCCAAAACTTCCCATCAAAACAAAACAAAAAAAAAAATTGAAAATAGGATCAAGGTAATAACTTACTTTTTAGTGGTTTGCACACAAATAATATATTGTGTCCTCTTTCAACTTCAACAGCACGCTGCCAAATAACATCTTCAGAGCTGTGCTAACATCATTTGAAGATACTGCTGCAGGAAGATATTAAAGTACTATTTAAATGGAAGTTGTTAAATAAAAACAGTCTTGCCTGGATTCTATTACATTTAAGAGACAGGAAAACAAATCAATGTTGCCAAATAGGAAAGGATGAGATCAATAGGGGGAGAAAGTACATTTTCAAGACATTAAAAATCTGAAAAGTTAAAACAAAAGTTTTAAAACTCTGAACAATTACCTGGCTGCATCCTTTTAAATCAAAGTTCATGGCATTTATAGAATGCTAGACATCAGATAATACCTAGCATCTGAGAGCTTAGCATTGCAGTTTTCTGATAATGTACCTCTGAAGGCCTAGACCTTAAAAAGAGCTTTGTAATCATCAGCCATGATTTATGGATGCAGTAATTCCCTTTTTCCCTCTATTTCATGTCATTAAAAAGAAAGATTGGTCTGTCAGTTGAAATTCTCTGTCTTCAGGTAGAGCTAAAAAGAACAGCAAAAACTGTAGGTGAACCATACTTCACCCAAGTTATTTTCCAAAGATTAGCTACATAGATACTGAATGAAAGCCTGAGTTGTCTTAAGTGTTATTCACACCTCTTTCTCTTATTTTTCTGTGCAAGCTTCCAAAAGGTACATGTGGCAATGCTGCTGAAGTTGGGGGGAGGGAAGTATACCTTTACATCTTTAAAAAGCTCTAGAAAGACTTAAAAAACAGAGTTTGGTTATTGGCATATAGCCCTAATTTCCACCTTAGTATAGATACAGAGCCCAAATTAAATGAATCACAGAATACTCGGTTGAAAGGAATATCAAGGATTATCTGGTTCAACCTTTCTTGGCAAAAAAATGGAACTGTTTGGGTGCAGAAGTAGTTTTTCTTCTTCCCTGTAAAGAGAGACATAATTCGTAGTCTCAGGATCTTCCTTCAAGTCTATTTTGGGTGCATAAACATATAATTTTGTTTTCCTCTCAGCAAGGGTAGTCACAGCACTGAGAGCAACTGCAAAACTTAACAGAGCTTGAGAGAAAATAGGAGTGGTAACATTTACAGCAGAAATTCGCTGCCTGGTTCACAAACACCAGAGAGTGCCTTTCCAAGCATCAACATAAGTGTGTCAAAGCACCTTTCTATAACGAGAAAAATTTAAGACGCTGCTGAAGTTTAAATCCTGCTCTCTTCAGAAGTTCTGTGCAGCTTGGCTTAAGGCAAAACTATCACATTCAAGCTTTGTTTATCCTTCCCATCTCACATGTAAATGGGATCTGATTTTTATTGCAGGTGTGTGTAGCAGTTGTATGTGTGCTTTGTTTCCTCCATCTCTTTCCCACAGGCCTGGTCAGCTGCTCCGCAGCACAAGAAAAAGCTCTGAGAGAGGAAGGAACACTCCTTTGGCTCTCAGAGCAGCCTCACAGTGATGCCAGTGGAAAATCAGGAAGTGGTTTTGCTGGGTTGAAAGTATACTGTGACAGTTTCACCTGGAATTGAGCTGGTGAACATAGCACATACCATTTAAAAATTATTTTGGTGTGTATACCTGTAGGTACAACTGACACTCACAGGCCTACCAGAAAAAGGCAGCATGAGAAGATATAAGAGAACATCATGTTTCTGTGTCTGGAGACTCATTTTACACCTCTTTACATCTACCACAACTCTCTGCAACACAGCTATTTTCATAGGATCATAGAATCATAGAATAGATTGGGTTGGAAAAGACCTCCAAGATCATTGGATCTCCGATAGCAATTATGCCATTTTACTGACCAGTGTATATAATTATACACATGCTTTTGAGGATTTTTCTAATATCTAATGCACATCTAAATCTATTTCTCTCCCAAGCTTTGAACTCTGACTTCATGTCAGCAAATTATAGTTGTCATTCTCACAAACAGTTTGGTTATCTAAGTGAACATTAAATTGGTGAGACAGGTGTTTCACTTAGCCATTAATTTTCTTTTTTTTTTTGGAGCCTTTGTCAATTCTCTATCTTTATTGTTATTTTTCTTAGTCATAAAGAAAGGAGAAACATTTAACAACTGCCAACCAATTTCCAAATCAGAACAAGTTTCTTGCTAAAGCACATTGTAGGTCTGTTAATTGAAGTAGGTGAAACATTTTAGAAGATGTGGACGTTAGCACTACAGCAACAGGGTCTGCTAAAATAAAACCAAAATCATCCATTTGTTCTTATACTGCTGTGTCTGCAAAGTCATTAACATTTTGCAGGACATTTATTCAAAACTTTCCAATGTAAAAGGAAGAAAGAAAAAAGACAGACTATCTGACTGCACTGAAAGTCTTTTCTTATTAGGTTCTGACAGAATTAGAAAGCTGCCACTTTAGCAATATGGAAGAGAGACAACTGATATTACAGACATCACTGAGCAATTGAATAGAAATACACAATTTAGTGTAAAGTGGTTTTCACAGTGTTTCTGTGAAAGTCAAAGTCAACTGTGCTTTAGAGCGAGCAGACAGGGGTGTTCTAGTTAAAGAATGATAAGTCACACTTAAAACCTTGCAACCAAGTACTATGTGGGCATTACCTGCTTGGAAACACCTGCTATAGAGCTCATATAACTATGAATTACCAGGCAGATAGGTACACCACTTGTTTAAATGCCACAGTTGTGCATTCACAGTCACAGTCATTTAGATCTGATGTCAACAGTAGGATTATCACCAGAAGCTAATCAGAGAACTTCCACCAAGTAAGGCTTAGGCAGTTTCACAGATCAATTAAAAACCTGAGGCAGTACTTTGGAGCACGTAAGAGAGGATTGTTTTTCTTTCAAAGGGTTTTAAACTGTGTTAATGTGGTTTTATGCATTATTTAATGACTGCTTAAAGAGTAATGCAGTCTCAAACCTCCACCCACACAGCCGCACCACTTTTTGTTTCTTTCAGTAATTGGTGACAGAAAGCATCCTTAAAACCTTTTAAACCATACAGTTAAAAATATAAAAACATTATTTCAGTGTGTTATAAACAAGTCTCTGCTTTCAGTCATTCACTTGTCCAGTACACAACCCACCTTCCTGCAAAGTCTGGGCTAGCTACCACAAGAGTCTGTGGAAAATAAGAAGAGGACGAACTTGGCTTGAGTTTCAGAAGTCTCAGAGGCAGTCAGTAGATGAGTTTTCAAAAATTTCCTTCCACAAACAGCCCAGAAGAAACTCATTCTTCTCCTTTCCTACTGAAGTTTCCCATCCCTGAACACCTGTTCCCCGTCACATTCACTCTCCGTCATCGCCTACCATGTGAAAGGAACATTATACAGCACACCTCCTGCAATCAGATGGGAGCTTTCAACGTGCAGCCATCCAGCTTTTTACAGGTCACTTGTTATTGGGCTAGGGACCCTGCATCAGGATTTAACAGCCCACGGGGTGCAAAGACCTGACAGAAACAAAATTTTTGCATATCTCCTTCTTCAAGCAAATGCACTCAACGCTGATTTCAGAGGCAGTGCTACGTAACCCCTAAGTACTGGTTCCCCCTCTGCAGGAGCCAACTTCTCCCTCACATAGACTGAGGTCTTTGGAAGAGCCAGCTGCTGATAGATCTTGGATCCTGCTGAATTCACAGAAATCAGTTCTCCTTCCTCTCAGATGGAGGAATACATCCCAGGAAAAGGAGAGCCAGTAGTTACTCGCCTGCTGGTAATAATAAAGGGCATGTTATAGGGATGAAGGAAAGGTACAATAAAAGCCATCTCAAAATGGATGGTGCTCAGTGTTTCTGCACCAAATACTGTCCTACATGTCTCTGAGATGAAAAAACACTAATTTCACTTAAAAGCACAGATTCTGTTTTCTGCGACAGTGACAAATAATTTTCGTGGAGCCTTTTTCAGATTCTCTGTAGCCTGTCAGTTTTATAGCACCTTTCCATCTTAGGAAGCTTACAGTGCCACATCACATTGTTTTGAAAATGTTAAATGCACATCCATAAACGTGTATTTTCTTGCTCTAATGTAAGTTTAGTTCCTATAGAAATCAGGTTTTGTATCTTCAGATTATAAAATGCAGACAGGACTAACAGGCCCAAATTTCTACATACATAAAAATAATCAAAAAATAAATACAAACACAGTTTAAAAACAAAAACTACAAGGGAGGTATTCCATGAAATGCAAGGCAAGATATGGGTCTCACTAATTCTATTAAGCATTGGCTTCAATAATTAAATTATTTTATTGACCTTTCTAGCCTTTGATGTAGTGCAGTAGCAAGAGAGAAAAAATAGAGCCTACAGATTGGAAAGGGCCTAAAGAAACAGAAAACACAAATGAAAGGAAGCCTTGTGTCCCTTATTTAATCTGTCAACTTTACCCTGTATATTTAAATACATATGGACTTTTTGCACTCATTTTACAGCTAATTCTCTTTACAACTCAGTAGAGACAGTGCCTTTACTGTGCATAATGTCATAAAATTCATGAAATTCTGTACTGAAACATGGACACACATGAGATTCCCTGTGACTCTGTTGCCTTAATGCAGTGTGCCTCAAGAATATATATAGAGAAAGTTTTATTGGTTAATCTTCACCAAAATCAGCTAGGCTATTCCAAAACATGGGATTTCAACTTTTCTGAAAAGATCAATGCCCAAAAAGCCATTAGAGTGTCCTCAGCTAAAAATTTGTGAGAACTACCATTTACTTAGCTATGTAAAGGCAAGACAGACTGGAATTAAAGTAGTATTTCTAAGAAGACCCTTTTGAAATGTTTGTACTAAAGAATGTTATGAATATTTTATTTGAAAAAATAGATGGAAATTCCAAATGTCTCTTCAAGAGCTATTGTGCCAAATTTAGAGATTCAATTCAAACACTAAATCATCAAATGGAGAGATTTTAGTCCTACTTTTACTGGAAATCAAAATGCAATTTTGAACCATGGAGCCCCCTTTATTAATAGCAGCATTTCTGATTGGACACAAATGGTTTATTCCAACTGACACTGAAAAGAAGAGATTTAGTTTTGGAATAAAATAGTAAGTTTTCCAGAAAAAAATTGCTGAGAAAGTTCAGTTTTCTAAAGATACAGAAAAGGGCAGCTGTTGTCTTTGACTGTATTTACAAAGTATGAATCAATTTTAACTTACAAAGATAGCAAACCAGATTAAATTAATGCTAACAATGTGGGGACATATGCAGATGATAAGGAGCTCCTCATTTCAATTATAATTAAATCATGTTGCTGCTACAAATATCTATCAGGCTTAAGGAAACAATTTCAGACTATCATTAAAAACTTTATCAAGAATGGGAGAAAATAATCAAAGATGAAAATAAGAAGTTTTGTAAACAAATAAATTGAAAGATGAATCAAGCGCTCCACACAGTAATTCACTCTATCTGCCAAATGACACTCTGACAGTGACATTTTTATGTAGTTACATGTTGCATATATGCAAAACAAATAAACTCTTTATCCCTTACGGTGACAAATAAATATGTTGGCACTTGGATCACAGCACCAAGACAGAACACCCCAAGCCAACCTGTGTAGAAGTCAAGTGACCACTTTTGTAGATGCAAAAATGAGGATATTAAGCTGAAATGTACATTTGGTTTAAGGTCACAGATAATAAATGCCCTTAAAGTTACTGCAAATATGGGAAGAACTATTCCTCTCCAGCAATAAGATGCATACAGATTGTTACTATACTCTAGGGATTTCTTGTTAGATTGTGTTTATCCAGTTCTTTCAAAAGGTGCAGTAATATTTAACATCTGCTATCCGATAACAAAATGTACAAATAACAAACCAATGTTGTTTACAAATCATCTGTGAGATTGGAATAAGGATTAATATAATAGAAGAGGAAATTAGGGAGTGATTGATTTATGTTGTACAAAAAGTGAGAAGTTCAAATTCGCAGGAATAAGAAAAGACAGAGTAAGTCTGACTTTCTGAACACATTCTGCAGGGTATGGAGTTACAAAATAGGAGAATATTATATCTGCCTACTTTTCAGTGCCTAGTTGAATATTGATACTCTAGAGACCATCAGAAGAAACTATAAAAGCCTATGAATTTCATTACAAATTTGAAACACTATGGTGAAACAGCAATCTCTGAACAGAAGTGTTACATGCCACATAAAAATAATTTATCTATGGAATAAAAAATTCGTCCACCTGGTTGATAATTGATTTGCAAGAAACATAAATATCTAGTCCATTCTGTCCATAAGAGACAATGCTTTTTTTTGAGAAAATATCTGGAATGAAAAAGTTGATTTTGTGAGCATGTCTAACTAGCTCTATTCCCTGCTGTAGAACACTGTATAGCAAAACTGTATACATATTATGCAGGTAGCATGATTTCCACTATACACATAATGCTTTTATTTGCCTTCTATAATCAGTTATCACTAAATATTATATTAAGACTGGTGTGCTGTCATCACACTCAGGATTACTTTTGCAGAGGTGGATTTAAAACGGATGTCACAAAGATCGTGAATGTTTATTCTGTCTGTCTATAGTATTGCTGACCAATTAAAAAAAAGAATATCTATCAGTGTCAGTACCTTGCTTGTTCTCTCTAGTCACCGATCTAATCCAAAGAAGCCAGATTTAAGTCAAAGTAATTACGTATTCCCTCCCACTCTCAAATTGCCTTACCCTAAGTGGTTTGTCTGTTGTTATGCCTAATAGTCATAAGCACCTACTAATAACTTTTGCTATCCTCATTTGACAAAAATCACTAGATGTATGCTGAAAAAAAAACTAATACTAGGACTGGGGACAAGAGAGAGGTCACCAGTGACCTTCACCAAAGGGAAATTCACAACCTTGAGAAGACAAGGGAAATAAAATCTGACTGGAGCTTTCTGCTTTGGGGAAAATTATTGACAAATTTTACCAATAGGATGGATCTCAAAACTCTGTAGCAGAATAACCTCTGCAGTGCAGAAGACATTCCTTCTCAATCCCCAGGTCACAGTGGCAACATGCAACTGGAGATAAGCACAACATAGGTCCTGCTGCACTGTAATACTCTGACCCGTTGTAACACTACCACAGGCTGAGCCAGCCAGACAGTCCTTTGTCTCCCTCCCTGGACGTGAGAGGTATGCTCGGAAATTCTGTCAAACACACACATCATTCAGAACACCCCAGGGCTCAGCGGGTTTGAGTTATTTTGGATCAATTTATTATCCCTGTCAGACCCTGAAACTCACCATCACTGGTCCTGAAGTCTCTGGGGAACACAGCCAGAGGCTGTCATTTGGAGAGCAGCGATTTCCTCCTTCCCCTCCACATGGATTTATTTTGGCACCTCTCTGTAAGCTCCACATTCTGGGGAGTATAACCCAATCATTCCAGAAGGAGATTTCATTCCACCAATGACTTCTGTTTCAATCTACTCAGGTGTCATTTTTCTACACATTTTCTGTGTACCAATATTTCAAGTTTAGATTTCTGCTGCAGTCCCTCCTGGGAAAATGATAAGAAGTGCTCCTACCAATATTGTATTAAGATTACTCATACTTAATTGTTTCTGAGGCAGCTAATTTCTCCTTGCTACTGTATAGGTTAATTAAGAAGAGACACTCTCACAACAAAATAACTTTACAATTAATTTATATTAAAGCAGGCTCTGTTTGGCTTTCATATGTGGTTAAAATCACACTAATTAACAATAGTCCATGATATCTTATTAACTAGAAGCAAATTTAAGCTCAGCACCACCATTAAGTGCCAAAGACCAGCTAAGGTGATATTCATGTGAAAAATCATGAACATCAACGGGTGTAGCTCAAGTACTGTTGATGGCAAGAACGAAGCTTGGAGCATCTGGCTCGGAGTCATTACGGTGTAGCTGCAAGATTTGTCAGAGGTTGTTGAGTGTGAAGCTGTTCATAGGCCAATTAAACTACAGCCCTCAGGGACAAATGCGAGGCAGTGGTGAAAAAATATTTTTTTTCTGATGCATTTCTCATAGCAGGGAGAAGTATGACATAGCACTGTGCATGGACTGAACATTCATAACAGTGTAGCAATATAGTAGATAAACCAGTTATGAGGTTTAGAAAATAAGGAAAGTGTCAAACCACATTACTTTTCTGCTTTCCACAGTCAGGAGAATATCTACGAATATCTTTTTAATATATATTTGAACTTACTTTCTTTGAGTCAGGAAGCTATAAAATGACATATTTCATCTCATATTCATATTTAATTATCTTGCTGAAGCAAGGTATTTTGTGCCCTATGTTGATAGGTTAAGAATTATTTAGGTGCACAGTTCAAAGCACTTAAATTATTCTATCAGTAATCAATATATATCCAGCTGTATTAAATCATTTTCACTCTCTTCATTCTTCTACATTCTATATAACCACATTCACTATTAGTAATCATAATTTATTTTCTGATACAACCAAGCCATTAGGAAATACATCTATAGGTTCATTCTTTAAATAAAATTAGGACATTACTCTTACCCATTTCAGCTAATCAAAAAGATGATTTTAGCCTCTCTGTTTAATGAAGAAAAATATATTGCAGAAACATGACCGCTGGTGCAAAGCCAGATAAATGATAGCATCTTTTAGACACATTACATGAATTTCATTCCAGCAACAACACAGCCTATCAAGTTAGTAGGGAATATCTATTGAATTTTTTTTTTTTTTAATTTCAAAGCTACATAATCAAAACAACTGCCAAAATGGAACGGGCTTAAAAGCATAACTGCCTTGTAAAGTAGAAAATTCTCATCAACTTCAGGGAAGAGTTGTAATCAAGATTTAAATGTTCTAATTTATATAATGTGCTGCCTTATTATGTGTAATAGCTCATGCACAGCATGCAACATGTGAAACATGCAAAAAGCAAGTTCTCAGATAGTTATGTTGCAGTCAAGTCATAGATTGGTTATATGTTTGAGTTATCCTCTCCTAGACATGTCCTGTATCTACCTCACACAATTCAGCATGGCTGACCTGACCAAAGAAATTTCATGGGACATTCATCATACCCCAGGTAGAGGGGTTTTATACAAAGAAAGAAAGAAAGAAAGAAAGAAGCAAAACCCCCAAACAAACCAGCCAAAACTCACCAAAATCAACCAAACTTAACACCATTTGGCAATAGTCCCTAGAAAGCCATAGCACAAGGGTTTCAATTCTTCTCTTACAAATGCCAAATAAATTGCATGCAAACTAGGAGAAGTGCAGAAGAATGAGAAAGAAACCTGGTTCAGAATATCTCATGGTACTTAAACCAGTTTGCTGCATCATAAGAAACCTATTCCCTTACTTCAAACCCAGAAGAAAACACAAGTGCTTTGATTTACCACCTTTTTATGCTTGCAAAGTAGAATATTTTTTACTAGGAATGGAATCTAAGCCCCCTTATTAATGTCCTAAAAAGTTTTATTCTATTTGTTTGGCATTGTGGGGTTTAATTTACTTTATTTTCAGTAAGTATGAAGGGTTTCCATATCAAAAGAGATCTCTCCTAATCAAGATTATTCTCTAGTGTTCTCAGATTTGAAACTGGTGTCTCCTTAGCCAAAACAATGTGTTTCACCAAGAACTACATACTTTTGGTATCAAAAAAACCCCAAACCAACAACCCCACATCTGTTTCACTGACTTGAAAATTATTCACTATAAAGATTGGATCCCTGTGACTCTTACAACCAACCAGTATCAGTAAGAACAATTTTTGATCTAGACATTAATTTATTAGTGGAGAAAGGTGAAAGAATTCAAGAGTAATAAACTTGAAATGTAATAACTATTAAGATCCAAAGGGAAATGAAATGCACCCTAGGCATCATACTCAACCTTATCATCTTTCCCCATTAAAACCTGGATGCTCATGGACATTACTGTTCTTCATGCTACCTAAAATTAAAGCTACTTTTGCAGATTGTCATCTGTAATGCTCTCAGAGTACCACAAAATTTTTACCACTGTCTTCCATGTTCTCTGCTATGGAAGTGTCTGGGAAAGTTTGTGATTTTGAATGGCTGTCTTAGTAAGTATGATTACCTCCCTGTGCAAGCATTATAAATTTAACACCACTGCAGTGCCCTTGGCTTTCAATCCAGATATATTTCTTAGCACTGATTTTTACCCTAACAGAGCAGTCTAAGAAATAAGATCCTCCCAAGCCTATGACAGAGGGTTTCTAAATGTGATTCTGTGTTCTTCTGTGTTAGTTGTGATTTAAAATGGCATCTCCGTTTCGCTCCGTTATAGCAAACCCTCACTCTTGCATTAGCCTTGGCTTGGTCAATCTGCAATTCATAAATCCAGCAGCTTTTACACCTAATCTATGCATTTAAACTGAAGATAATCAGTACTTTAAATAATAGTGTATCTAGCCACAAATCCAATACTGACTCTACATTTAACAGCATAACCCACAAAGCTTTTAGGGGAGTTCGTCACCTTTCTTTTGTATTCTTTGTCCTATTATCCACTCTTTCATTCTTCTCCATTTTACTGATAATAATCACATAGAATTGCAATGGTTTAGACCTGAGAGGGGTTGATTTTTACATAATTCTTGAAAATATTAATAATATAAGATGTTTTTGTGCTATTTGATTGGGAAAGTAAGGGAAAACTTCAAAGAGTTCTAACTCCCTTAGGGTTTACATACTCTAACAGTATATGCCAAGGGGGGGTGGGAAACAACAGACCTTCAAATTAATATTACATTGGCAGCAGGTTTTTACAGACTATTTTCAGGGCTGTGTGCTGACTCCCCGGCTTAATGAGCAGTTTGAATTAAAGCTTAAAATTATTAAGTGTTCTACCAGAGTCATAAATAATGCAGTTTATAATATTCCTATAGAGCATATAAAACTACATTTGTCTTCCATTAACAACACACTTTTTAAGTAGCCTGACCTCTTCAGATATATAAGAACATGCAATTAGTGCAATTTGTCACAGGTCCTTTACATTTTAATAAGATGTAATTAGTTGTCTGTTTAGTCTAATTAACTTTGAAACCCTGACAGTTCTTGCTCTCTGGTATAAAGCACAGCTCCTTATTTGAATTGCTAATACTGGACAGAGTGCCTCCACACAACAAGAAATCTAAATCTGTGTACCTTTGCAGATTAGGAGACACTGAGAAAACCTGCCAATATTCGCATTAACTTTTCCAAAGCCTTTTTTATCAATCTGAGGCAGTATATGGAAGTCAATAAAAAGAAGGAGTCAGTGTAGGAGTGTTTGGGAAACAAATGGAATTATCGTTAAGTACTATTGGAATTCTGTTAGTAATACCACAATTGATTAATTCTGCTTCAGTCATACTTCTCATATTTCAGATGTGATTCAATAAATAAGTTACAGACTCAGGCCAAAGGAGATGTAAACACTTTGCATTCTTTGAAGTTAACCTGCAGCTCATGAAAAATGCAGTGAGGTATTAAACAGAATGACCCTGAGAACATGATATTTTAGTGATCAGAGAAAGGTATCAGCTGCATGGAAGCAACAGTGAACATTGAGTTAAAAGCTCTAGAACAGTTAAAAGCTGTTAAAAGCTCTGAAACTCAGATTTCAGGGTTTTTTTAGCTATGTGAGATTATGACAGCGTATTTTGATTTTAATGCAAATTGTTACTTTAAAATATGACAGATTTATTTTATGTTCTCCTCAAGATGATTTTAAGTACTTAGAGGATTGAATTTGCAGATAAATAACACAATTCGACTGAATGGTAAATAAAGTGCAGATTCTGTCCTCTCCTGAATAAAATAATTATCTGTAAATACACTGCAAAACTTAATGATCTTCAGAACTGTAGAAACAGGAGAATGTGAGAATCTGTGCAGAAAAAAAAGAGCATGCAGAGAACAGAATCCAGTGACGATTTATGTTCAAATACAGTATATGTAATACATTCAATGGAAGGTTTTGTGAGTCGAAATAATATATATTTTTTTAATCCTGAAAACAGGAATAATTTCACAGTTCCAGGTTCTGTGCCTGGCTCTCATAGAATGCCAAGTAAGAGGATGTATAAATCTTGCCTGCTCTAACATATAGACACTGACAGGGACAGAATGAGCACCAAAGCAAATATGAAGTCGAAATGATTTTTTATTACTTTAGGTATTTCTAGCTGTCAGATAAAAATGAGAGCATTGCTAAAAATTTTACAGAATGACAGCTATGCCTTATGGATAACATTCTATAGTTTGATGTATGAGGCAGAAAATGTGAAAAATATTGTGAAGTACCACCTTGACACAATGATGGAATGCCGCAGGAAGCGTGCTAACTCCGGAGGAATGCAGTAGAACACTGTTAAATAAAGGAAGGAGACTTCAGGTCCAGCCAAAAAAAAAAAAAAAAAAAAAAAAATTAGGTACATGAAACTCTGTCTTTAGAAAGACCAAAGTTGCAAAATTTTGTTTCATTTTTACACAGCTGCCCGAGTTCTGACGGTCTTGTTTGAACAGGATTACACTTCGGAGTTTCAATAGGTACAGGGGATTTTGCAAACATTCATACTACACCCTTTATAAAACATTAGAGGACATATCCACTCCAACATCACAGATCTTATAGTACAGGCTATTGTAATAGACTCTGTAGTTTTTAAAAGCACTCAGATAGAGCACATGAAGGCTCAATAGGCAGTAGTTATGTGACTAAAGCAATTTAAAATAATGGTTTTAGTTTCATTTATCAAAGTCTGCTCCAAACCTGACTACAAACAGTGAAAAGCTGAAAATGAGTAAGTACCAAATCCACTGAACATTCATTTAACATTACACTTAACATCACTTAAACATACCATTAACTAGATGCAAGTGTATGTTTCATACTTTAATATTGTCTTATGTTCTCTCTTAGACCTGGGGCCACATGTGAACCACTATTTGTGCTTAAAAGAAGTTTAGAGAGTAATAGTTGGAGTAAGGCTACAAAATCTGACCCAAGCAGAAAGAAATAGGTTTATTAAGTTCAGAAAAAAATGTTAGGCCAAATTACACAACAACAGATTCACAAATATGTAAAACTTGTTATCAACTGATAGTAAGTAATAGAATTCTACTAGGAAATAAGGGGATTAAATATTGTATATCTGGGAGGTAAGAAGTAATCCTCAGTTTAGACATCAGGAAAACTGATTTTTTTTTTTTTTTTTTTTAACCATAGCATTGCAGACACACCTAGAATGATTGAATCATTTAGGTCGGAAAAGACATCTAAGACCTCTATGACCTGTGAGTGTTGCCTTCAGTATATTTGTTTCAGAGCCCATAAGCACATAAGTTCATCTTATTAAGTTCACACAAAAGACTCTTCTAGCTCAACCTTTCAAAGAGTTCTATTCATAGAAAGAAAAAGTCATTCCTAATATGTAGCTACATTTGAATGGAGGCAAGCTTGTATCAATAGCGACTTAGGAGATATTATTTAGTTTTATAACATACATTTCAGGTGAAATAATTTTTGTCTGCCCCAAAAGAAAAATCACAGCAATAGTTCTTAGATTAATACATTCTAAATTAATGTATGCCAGAGCAGAAAATCCACAGAAGAAGTTTAGCACTGTTGACAGTAGTTGACATGCAGGTATGATTGATGTCTGCTTTCCCTCCAAGGATAAATGGAAAGCTGGCAAATGCCACATATACATAATGCCTTGAATTTTAAGCCAAATTGCTTTTCAGACATCATACTTGACATTTCACCCTCATACTTCAAGTTATTTCTTCGTACATGTTCCATGTTTATATAATATGTTTTGCTGTACAGTCTGGTTTGATAACATCTCCTTTAGGCTTTCTCCAGGCAGCTGCAGTTATAAATAGGCCAAAAGCACTGCTTGTAGCTGAGATGAAATAGAGATTACCTCTGCCAAAAAAAAAAAAAAAAAAAAAAAAAAAAAAAAAAAAAAAAAAAAAAAAAAAAAAAAAAAAAAAAAAAAAAAAAAAAAAAAAAAAAAAATAA
>NW_020955363.1:2060686-2083991 GCF_003031625.1 Empidonax traillii | reverse complement strand
AAAAAAAAAAAAAAAAAAAAAAAAAAAAAAAAAAAAAAAAAAAAAAAAAAAAAAAAAAAAAAAAAAAAAAAAAAAAAAAAAAAAAAAAAAAAAAGGCAGAGTTATAAGCTTATGGGTTATTATGGGTTCTCTATTTATTCCTGGGAGACACACACAAAGCCTAGGGCAACAAATGCGTGTGTGATATTTGCTCTTGCTATTTCTGAGTCTCTGTATTACAAGATCTTGGTGAGCCAAAGCCTAGCTACAGAGTGAAAACCAGTAACTGCAGCAGTACCTGGCAGCCAGCAGACACATTTGCTTAAACTTTGAAGCACATTGATTTGCACTCTGCCATCTTCATGCGCAACTAAAATAGATAAAATCCTGAATAAAGAAGGTGGAACTCCAGATATTGATCCCCAGACTCATATTGACAAGTGCAAGTTAAAACATAAATGTAACCTGCCTGAGTTTCACCTCAAGTTAAACCCTCAGGCATGCTGAGAATATTTGAACTGTGAAAATTTGCCTACAGGCAAAACAGTTTGTTGGAACTGTAGCACTCCAGATAGAGATAAGGATGTGAGTAGCTGTAAAAAGCTTAGCAGGCACTGACCCTGTATTTCCTCTTCTCCATCAATTAAAAAGAAAAAAAAAAGCTAAAACCCCAAACAATAAGGAATAAAGCCCAAACCCAACAAATAAACAAAACCCACCAGAAACCCAAGAGCCAGGTATGTGGCTTCCTGTACACATCCTTCTTTTCAGAACATTCACATTTTAGGCATTTGTGTTTTCTTCATCCCTGAAGAGTGAAACAACAAACCAATCTTGAAAAGAACACAGGTTCTTCTTTCAGCACTTGGAGGCTGACGAACCAGTGCTCCACAAGTTTTCCATTTTAAGATCAAACTAACTCACATCCGCTTGTTTTGTGGTAATTAAATTAAATATTATAGGTGAATGTTCATATAAAATTCTGATCCCATTATCTACTGTGATATATTTCATTCAAGGGGCAGCCTTTCCTCCCTTTAGAATTTTTTGAAATTATATTCACTGCACTGGTCCTGATGCAAAAACTCTGCCCTAGGATTAATGCTTTTAACATACACACAGTAACTCTGTAATTATAATACAAAAGGTGAGATGATGAATGAAGGTGTTCACTCTCAATTCTGGCAAGTGTTGGGATCTACAAAAATTGATTGATTGAACACCTATTCATTTTAGATCAATTTTGTTTGTGAAGTCCTGATAGGATTCCTCCCCATGCTAGATTGTGCATGCTAACTATAAAATCTAGGAGAAAAAGAACACTAAGGACCAGTCAGTAGGATTGAAGCTGCATCACATCAGATAGCGTGATACAACTTTGCTGAAACAAAACTGCTCTGAGTTACAGTACTCAATCATTAAAGCCAGATCTAAGTCAGCGCTGAATGCTACTAAATTTCATATCCGTTTTAGCTAAGAAACACCTTGAAGATGCGAAGAAACACCTTGTAAAGATGACAAATAGTTTTAACTATTATTGCCAGCTTATTTCTCAAAACTGCATGAGAACTTTAAGACTTGAACCTCTCATTAGATACTTTCCATGATTTGCTACCATACTTAGCTTTCAAAAAGTACAGGAACAGAGCTTTGCTTAACATCTGAACTCAATGGGTAATAAGCACAAACTAGAAATCACAGAATAGCCTGCATTTAGATAGAATAATAAAAGCAACAAATACCTACATTCCATTGCACATCCATTGCATGTAAACACATCACACTGAAGTGTGAGTGACTGTATTAACAGACCTCCAAGGAGATCTACTCTCTGTTCATCACTAGCTTATAATTAATCTCTCTTGCTAATCAAAAGAACTAATCAAAGCATCTATCAGAGGCCCACAAGCACCAGACAAAAGCACAACATACAGGAAACCTTAACCCTCTTTCTTTCTCTGTCACCAAAGTCCTGGCACATTCACTTTGGAACTTCACAAAAGGGATAGAAAATACACATTCTTGTTTTCAAAACATTCAAATTGAAACCACCAATGACATGAGAAGCAGCAAGAGGAGAATTGCTGCTAACTGGTATCATAGGTTATAAAGCAGTCATTCCTGTCTTACAAAATTAAACCAGGTCAAACCAAGATTGCCCCAAATTCACTTCATGACCCAGTTCAAAATTGCTTCTCCACATTGATACCTCAGTGTCTGAGAGTAATACTAATGCATGCTTCAGTTTACACCTATCAAAGCAGTAACAATTTAGACAATACACTCACATGTAAGACTTTGCTCTTCGTTTTTACTGCTTCTGAAAATAAGCAAAATAATATTTTTCTTTGGTGGGAGCTATTGGTAGGTTATATGATAACATATTAGCTCATACATGAATAATTGTATGATCACCTTTTTCCCCCCTTAAAGCATAACCATTACAGAAATAACATTTACAAATATTTCAATAACAAATACATTTACCTGCATTTTTCGTGGGAGTTGTAATGGGTCAGGGATGGATCTCTTTGAACTCATTTTGAATTACACACAATAGAATTTTTTACATAGGGAAATTTTGATATTTGCTCTCTGTGAGAAAGCTTGGTTGATCAGCCATCCAATAATCATTTCCTTGCCCTGGACCAAAACCTAAGGCATTTATTTCATTTTTATTTGTTCTTTATTTAGGCATACTTGCTGCCTTCAGTGGGAGTTTAGCAAAGCAATAACTGGAAATAAAAATTGAATCAAGACATTAACATCTGTTCACCTGGAAAGAGTATTTGGTTTTCTCTTGGCTTACTTTATATACCTGCTGCTGAATAAAACAGGCAATAGCATAGTTATTCAAAGAATATTGTAAAATAAAAGGTTTATACAATCCTCTAGAGAGGATTGTATACTATCTGCCCTATTAAGAATATTAAGAATAGGGGAGATACCTGATTTTTTTCTGAGCTCCGTAATCAGTCAGTAACAGTCTAGCAGGGCTTCAGCTTGTCAAAGGAAACTACACAAATGTTTCTGGAATACTCCAAAACCTCTTTGGTACACTGCAGAGAGGAAACCAGGCAAGCAGAAACTATAAAATGAACCTTATTTCCTGGGTTTCCTAGTAAAACCATGTCATAGCAGTAACTCATAAGCACCCTTTATTTTGTGTGGACTGAGTGCACTGCTTATGCTCTCGTCTCTTCTGTCTTCCTGTAATTGTAAAAATTAGAGGCTTTGGCCCTTTGTTTCTCATATCACAGATTTCACTCTTGGTTTGGGTTCTCAGGAGAACACTTTGGACTTGCAGGGACATATGGTACAGATATTCCACAGGTCCTTCTAGACTAAATGTCTATTTATGTCAGTCATCTGTTATGCTAAATGAGCAGATTAAATGACTTCCTGTCCTTATTAATCTGTGTTCTTTAGTAAAAAAAATTTTGCTTCCAAAGCTCCACACTGCTGGTTTTTACTCTGCACATTCCAGTTTCTGTCGTCTCACTGGAACAGGTTGTTTTAGGAAAAGAGCAATAAAAGCAAAGCATAAAATGTATCACCAACGTCCTTTAGGATGTACATCAGTGATATTGTACCTTGAACGTTTGTAGGTAGCAAAGGACCAATTTCTCCATAGGAGGGTGTAAGTTATTTCTGTACCTACCTTTGTTTCTTTAATCAACCAGCTATTTTCATTACATTAAAGGCACCAAGCACCTGTGCAACAGAGCAATGACCTTCTTTGCAACAAAAAACTTCTGTATTTCTTTTCTCCCCACTCCCATTTAGCTTTCTTGTGCGTGAATGTGTCTTCTGCCATATGAAGAGATCATAATGGAAAGTTTACTAGCTAATTTCAGTCAGTTTCTTTGTAAAGTATTTATATTTTATATCACCCTCCTCCTGCTGATTCTTTCCAGCAAGCCACAGATGACCAGCTTCTCATTGTCTCAACAATTCATTCTAGGTCAGGACTTATGTCTCTGAGAAATCACCAAGCCCTTGAAATTTCAAAGTTTGACAGCTGCAACGCAAACCTGTCTTCCAAACAGATGCAGAACCTTGTAATCATCTACCTTACAATTAAATGCCATCGAAGTTATGTTATACTTTCATGTCTCTGAAAAATAGCTGATAGATGAGGGGGAAAATAAGTAGTTCACTTGATCCACTTGGTTTGGCCAGAAAATTGGTCAATAAGTGGGAAATAAACAGAATATTCCAGCTGCTAGTTACTTAGACTGCCAACAGGCTCCACTCTTGTATGATAATAATCACTCAATTCACTCACAAGACTATGAACAGTCTAAACAAAAAAATAATCTTTTCATGGATCAAAGAGAATATTTTGTGTGTTTCAGAGTTGTGAGGATGGACTATAACCGAAGTTAGATTCTAATGAATTTGAATTAAACTAAAAGGGAGGGCATTTGTGGATGTAGGGAGAGAATTACAGTACAAGTGTGAAAATGTTTGATGTGCAGAAATTCCTGCAAATATGCTGAGCTATTTCTTCAAATTTCACATTATTTGTCAAGTGAGCACGCACTTGGGCCATGTTTGCAAGCAAATTCAAGACTGAGACAGAATGTACAGCAGAGTCTGGAAAAGGAGGAGTTACTTACAGTTATTCTTCACTCCACATGTTTAAGAACAGGTGTGTTTGCCATAGTTCATGATCTTTACTTTATCAATAGCAAGAATTTTTAAAAGAGATGATAAATTGCACTTCCATCACCCGTTTCAACAGACAGAGCTGAGTTACTCCTGATTGTATATAGTCACTCCACACAGGTAAAGTTGTAGAAAAATGAGTCTGAACACAACGGCCCTGTTGTCTGTCTCTACGTCTCTTAGCAGATGGAATTAATCCTGACAGAATTTCCTCACTTATTTAAGCCCATCTTAAAAACAATCAATTGTTTTGTTTTAAGTGTGGTTTGTGGTTTGGTTTTGGTGGGGTTTTTTGTGGAGTTTTGGTTGGTTGGTGGCTGTTGTTATTTAGTCAGATCTTTTCAGCTAATCAAATCCCCAACTGATAGTCAAAGCTGACAGTGGTTTTAGGGACTCACCTAAAAACAAGTGCAATTATCTTCCTTTACCCAGTCCAGGGTAGTCTCCACTTCAACACTACAACAAGGTGTTCTTACTCCCTTTCTCTAAACTTTAGGAATATAATCTATCCAAGTCAGACAGTGCATTAATCCATACTCACAGTGGACAACTGTGCTACAGTACTGAAGAGATATGAGAGTGCTCTGCAGGTGACAATGTCCTGTCCACAAAACACCATCAATGCCTGCCTCCATGACACTGTAGAGGAGACCAACTTCTGTATTACTGAACTCATGGAATAGTAGATCAGAGAGTCATTAATTAAAACACTACTCAGTTCCTTGGATATCGGTCTGTGGTTGACCTCGCATCAGGGATTTATCAAAGAGGAGAATCTATTACCAGAAAATGCATTTCAATTGTCTACCACTTGACTTTTCTTATCCTTAAAAAGAGATGGGAAAACAGGGAGTAGTCTCCACATGATCCATTTCTTTCATTTCCTTGGCAGAGGAGTTGACTTGAAGTTGGAAGCTGAAGGCTGAATTCAAGTCCTCCTCTCTTCAACACTCAATGCCTTTAAACAAACCCCTTTGCTTTCAAAGTTATAAACTCCAGTTGCAATAACTCACTGAGTCATTTGTGTACTCAGAGGGCCACTTGCCCAAGCCAAACTGGAATAGGGAGCTAAACTCAGAGTATAGGAAGACAGTAACCGGTATTTTATACTCCGACTCACCTTGGGATTCAGGGGTATGAAAGAAAATTTTCTATTTATCTTAATGACCCTTGGGAAACTCAAACTTCCCAGCATCTCATCAAGGTGCTGCACCGTGAGCTGCCTAGATTTCAAGAATATTCTAAGAAGTATTTAAATATTTGTGCAGCCTTTTACTTTAAGATTTCTAATGTATTTGACAAAATAATATATTAAAAATAGAATACATTTCATTGGTTTAATTTTTGCCAGGAAAGCAACTGTAATATATTATCATTCCTAATGCTGTTACAGGAATTGCAAATGGAAAATATGCCATACAGAGTTATTTGCTTTCTGCATTAGGCAGAGACCCATTTTCCATGTCAAATGACTTTCGACATTTAATTTGAAACTCAAGATACCTTATAGTTATCTGTCTCAGAGCAATAATGATAGAGCACCAAAGCATTTGATTTCTAGCAATGGCTTTTTCTGGTTGCCTGCAGTGAATGAAAGTATATCTTGTGGTCAATACCTCTTACTTGGAAACTGTCTTTTCTCTAGCAAATTATTTGATCTGTTGAAGGACTGACTTTGGGTTGAATCCTCTGTGCATTCTGTTTGGGAGTGAGTTTATGGTTTTTTTTTTAGTGGAGAAATAACTAAAATATTAAGAGATTTAGACACATGTACCTTACTATTTTTATTTTTAGCAATGGAAGAAGTCTTCCAAACAAAACTATTCACAAAGTATGTTTCAAGCTAAACTAAAATGAGAATTTGTGCAGAATGTGATTTGTTTGTTATATCTTATGCCCACCATTGTACTGGGGGTACACAGTATGAAATTTTTGAGACTTTTTTTGGAGGTTATTAGATGTCAAATAAGTTCCATAATGCCTTTAAATTCAGGTCTGCTATATGTAATTGTATTCTATCCTGGCCTGACCCCTACAGTATCTGTCATACCTTAACTGAACAACTGGTAAAGAATCAACAAGATTTCAAGCAGGACCACAGACTCATTCAGACAGAATTTGCCATTCATGACTATAAGACCCTTACTGATGTGGTGGAGCACTTGAGAGCTACTTTCAAAGCAAGGTCACACTGCTTGATGTGTAGAGTGCCAGAAAACAGGGCCGGGACCCAAGGAAATGGCCTGAAGTTGTGGGGAGGTTTAGTTTGGATATTAGAAAAAGGTTCTTCACCCAGAGGGTGGTTAGGCACTGGAAGAGCTCCAAGCCTGACAGAGTTCAAGTGTTTGGACAATACTCTCACGGCATGGCTCTTGGAGATGGTCCTTTGCAGGGCCAGGAGTTGGATTCATGATCATTCTGGGTTCCTTCTAACTCAGCATATTCTGTGATTCTGTGATCCTGTGATTGTTTGAAGGCAGCAGTAATAAGTGGACAGAGATATGACATACTATGTATGTGTGCACACCGCTGTAGCAGTTCTTAAAGAATTAATTTTACATGTGTTGAAGCTTCCTTGATGACACATTAGGCAAGAAAGTAGCATCTCAAGGAAAAAGTGTTTTACTTTGAGCTTCACTGGTAGTGAGATCAGTTATGTGCACAAGGGAGTTTCTTTGTCTAGGAGAGGCCAAATTAAGAAACTGGACACTTAGAATAAAAGAGGGATATAAATTCACTATACAACACTTGCATGCAAGGCTCTTCATCAATAAGAGCAACAATTACTGTTTATAAAAAAAATTAATAACCATCTCCTTTTGACTGTTTCTTCCATCAGTGTTTACTGAGGCCACAAAACAGATTAATTTCATGTTTTTGCAGCATAGGCCCAATCAATTACCAGATGATATCTGTTTGCTGTATCTCTCAAATGAGCAGTTCCCATCAACATTTATAACCAATGGTTATTTCACACAAAATTCATTCCTCAAGCAAATTAGCCAGCTTAAAAGTTCACTGTTCCTGTGCAAGAACATCAATAATACAACTTGCATAGCCTTGCAAACAGAAATTTGGATTATCTGTTATGTGAGCAATGGTTTATTTCTGACCCAGTCTGTGTTGTGAACAATCAGCAATCTGCTTTTGACCCAGTTTATGCTGCTTTCTCAGTCAGTAGTTATAGTCTTAACTAGCCATTGCTTTTACAGGGTTTTAGTTTGGCTTTTTGTTTGCTCTTTATAATCAGAGATGCACATAGTCTAACTAACCAAACCACTGAAGCAGAGGCCAAAGGAAGCAACTATATATATTTATGTTAATCCCTTTAGAAGCCAGGATTATTTGGATTAAACTGAGCAGCCATTCAAATATAGTCTTTTCCTCACCCAGGGACAACTAATAATTTGACTAGAAATATGAGGGCATTAAAATGAAAGCCAAAATACAACTCTCTACTAAAAAAGAATGTGTTTCAACTATATAAAATCCTTTCCCATGTGGAAAACAAATAAATTTAGCAGTAGCAAGATCTAAAGTGTGACTAACAAATTGACACATGGCAAATTGGGTCAAATTTTAAATATACTTCATATAGCAGATCAAAATTCTCTCTGCAAATGAAATGCTGAGAAAAATGAAAGATGATGAAGAAAGTGTCAGCTACAATGATAGGTGAAAATTACAGTAAAATAATTTAAAAGCTATCTGTAAAAATGATAGAGCTGTATGTCCAAGGACTCACAATTTAAAATCATACCTATGAAACAAAAGTGCTTTGCTTATTAAAAAGTAACTAATTAAGTTCAAAATTCTTCAGTCCAACAGAAACTAAAGCAATATAAACAGCTCTTAAATAGGCACATTACAATTATCTTCCCACTTCAAGGACTACTAACTAGAGTTAATAGAAAGAGAGGGCTGTTTTTATAAAATAATTCATCCTCCATGTCAAAGTCGTATTCTATGTTAAAGTGGGTATGGTGCCCCAATCACTCCCAGCAACTGTAACATTTGAGTGTCCCATTTTCCCCCATTCACACTTGGACGCAGTCTGTATTTTTCACTGGAAGAATTTTTCATCTAAATAAATATCTAGAACTCTATTTGCCTTTGAAAATATGTCCTGATGAATATTATTATTATTATTATTATTATTATTATTATTATTATTATTATTACTACCATTTGTGCCACTTCTGTCCTTAGCACAGATATGGGTTTATCCCATGCCTTAACCACCTACATACTTCCTACCTAAAACTTCTAGGGCAGAATTCCAAAGTCTTGAGCCAAAAATGATGTGTAATATAAAATTAGAAAGTATGACTCAAGCCAATATTTCACTTATTGTGATGGATTCTTTGTCATAATCCCTGAATTAACAAAGTAAAAATGGAAAGTCATGGAATATCATGAGTTGGAAGGGACACATAAGGAATAAAATAAAACACTGCCATGTTCCTAATTAAAACTTAGACACTTTTATTGCTATATCCTTCCAAGACTGCGTAAAATACGAGTTGCATATACAACTGGACAAAATACTGTTTCATTCAAATACACTCCACCTTATGGTATTTAAGAGCTATAAATTCAAAGTCTGGAGGTTTCTAGGGGTTGGCATGGGTTTCTCTGGGGTGCAAGTATATATACTTATATATCTATGAATGCATGTGTTTACATAGTTAAAAGCAAAAGATAACTATTCTTTAGCTTCCTTTCATATCAATTTAGTTTCTAACTGCATTGTTAAAATTATAATCAACACAGATTTAACCTTAGAAAAATATGAATACAAACTAAAGAATGGGAAAAGTTTTAGGGACAAATTTAAAGTGGAAAAAAACGAAGTTTAATATAATGGTTCATTTTAAATGGAATCACGCTAAAACGAACTCTGGCAAAGCAGTTTTGTGTCTGACTCAATTCAACATTTCTTACTACAGATTCCCAGTTTTTCCTTTATGAGAATGGAATTTTTCAAAATACAAATGATAATTTCAAAATTGAACTGAACACCAGGACAGCAACTGTGACACTTGTTTTCACGATAAAATTATCCATTTCTATGGCTTTTAAAATTATTTTTCGATGTTTTCTTACGTATGTGATACCACATTTCTGTATTAAAACCCATGAAAGGTTGAGAAGCATAAGTTTGCTTCCTGCCCAATACATTCTATAGCTGGTTCAGAATCGCTCAAGCATAGAAAGAATTTTAACTAGGACTTGGAAGGAAATAGAAATGACTGCTTGTTGAGGGCAGGGAATGGTAGGAACCTCCTCTGAGCACGTTATGAAGACTATATAGAGTGTGAATGTAGATAAGAGCAATTCCACTGCTGAAATAAAAGTAGTTTAAGGGTTACTAGTTATTATAAACATAAATCAAAGCAGTGAGAGGTGCCAATAGTGCTATCAAAAGCCATCAGAGTTATAAATGTAGATGGTGAGGTAAATACACACACACACACACATACACACACACACAAACAGGGTTCCATTAAAATTAATGGCTATAACACCAAGAGCACCGATCCATCTAGGGAAATATCCTGTGGCTGACACAAGAAAACAAGTAAAAACTCACAGCAGACACATAAACCAGTCATGTAGAACTGTGTCTTGAGTAAATATCCATAAAATAAACCTCACACACTTTGGAAAATGTCAGCACACCCTGTGACTATGGCATTTTTCCTTTTCTAAATTCTAAATTGATGTATTTAGCACTAAACACCTAGAGGCCTTATTACACTTCAACAAGTGTCCAAAACCCTAACAGGGAACTAACCTGAGGTATATACAACTGATGGGCAGTTTCAATAGTTCACACTCTTGTACATGTGCAATGAAAGGACAAGAGGCAAGATGCAAAACAGAAACTTCCTTTCAAGTAAAAGGAAAAAAAATCTTCACTGGAGTGGTTTATGACGACCCTCCTTAAAGGGTAAGGTATCACTTAAGATTTGAACATGCTCATTGGTCAAAAGGAATGTCAAAAATCAGAGAGTCTGCTAAAAATTGGAGAGTTTTATTAGTAAAATAAAAACTTGGCATGCAAATTGGTGTGCTAGTCCCTATGCGTGTCCAGTATGGCAGTGGGTTTTGGATAATGGGGTAGTGTGAAAAGAAAAGAGAAATTAGGCACATGGCAGGGAATTTGGATAAAAGAGTAGGGTGGAACAGATAAGAGAAATTAGAGATCAATTAAAAAGGAGAGATGAATTAAAGAAAGGAAAAGAGAAAAAGAGAGGGGAAAAATATAATTACCAGCCCTCATTCCAGCACCAATCCAGCTGTTTGGATACCAACACTGGTCTCAGCGCTGATCCAGCTGAATGGATTCCAATCGTGATTTCAGCAGCGATCCAGTCCTTTTTACAGACAGGTTTCTTCATCCCAAGGATAGGTTTCTCACTTTCTGTGCTAATTAGTTATCATGCACAGTCTGTTCTTTTAGGCCTTTCTGGAAAGGGGTCAGAGGGCTTCAGGTGTCTTTGGTGGTCCCAATCCCATCTTATGTTACATGTCCACTTCCTGCAAATCATTGCTGCGTTTTCCATGAGAAAGAACCACAACACAGAACAGGGCAAAGTGCTTCCCTATCTCCTCATGGCCCCCCAATTTCCAGCCAAAACTTGCTCTTTTTCACAGCATGTTAACACCAATAGTCCTTGTTTATTACCAACAATTTTTGTCTCCTATTACTAACAGTCCTTAGATGGTCTCAGTCATTTGGTTATTGTTGTTTAAGACATACATATCAGCTCCTTATCTTCTGGGGATAGAGAGTTCAAAAGGATCTCACTTTAGATCACTGTTTCTAGGGTTGCAAGAGAGTGGGCTTTAGTCATAGTAATTTTTTCATACTGGCCACAATTCAGTGTTTCTGATAAGTTGGAGAGGGGCTTAGTCCACGTGCAGTTCATTAAGGCTGAGGCCTAATGAGCATTTCTCAGATAGTAGTGCAGCCTGAGGATGGGGAGCATGTGACTTAGAGGCTTCTCCAGGCCTCTGCATTGTCCAAACATTAGAACAGGTTTCTAAAAGGAGATGAGGAAATTCCAACCTCCATGTTGGCCTGTCTTGAGCAAGAAGCTGGACTGCAAAGTTCCTTCCAACAACCACCTTTCTCTAATTCCAAGACTGATATTAATGTAAAAAAAAAAAAGCAAATAACAGTATACAACACATTTCAGCAGGTTGTTGCCAAGTAGCTCTGAGAAGAGGGGCCACCAGTGTTTCAGAAATGGGAAAAAAAAAAACCAAATCTTTCTTTCTCCAGCTGATCCGACTTAATTTACCCTGGAGAATTTCACTGTCTGGTATGAGAAGCCCATCTTTTGCTTGACTTTATTTAACTGGATCTGCTGCAGCAGAGCAGCATCTCTCACCTTTTTACTTACCAAGACCTGTGTAATCCTTACACAGAACAGCTTCAGGCTAGACTTTGCTGGGGAGGGAAGAGAGAACTGCAGGAGAAGAGAGGGACATGTAGCAGAGTTAGAACACTCCACAGCAGGTTGAGCATGATCCTATTGTCAACATGTTTGTATCACAGGCATTTGCAATCACAGCAGTAATGTGGCACCCAAATGCCACTGCAGCATTAACCCACCACAATGTCCAACTGTCACAGGGCGTGATTCAGAGTTCTCTAATTACTTGTCTCTGTTATTTGCTACATCACAGACATCTAAATCACATGAAAATTTCACCAGCAAGGATTTGACCTCAATGTCTAGATCAATCATAAAAATATAAAGTATCTCCGTCCCCAGGAGACCAAGGAAAAAATGGCATTTCTCATTGATCTCTACCCATTAGCAACTTCATTTTGATACCTGTCAGTGAGCCAGTTTCTAATTCATCTGCTGTGTAGCTTGTTAATGCTACATAATGTGGTGTTTTTAAACTGAAATGTTAAGTGGTACTAAATTAAATGCCTCAGAGAAATCAAAGTATCTAATATTGACACAGATGTCTTTATCAATTAAACTCTACTGAAAATAAAACAAAAGCTAACTTGTCTGAGAAGTTCCATACTGACAAGCCTAATTATAATTTATTATCTAATTCTTAATTAACAGATTCACAGAGTAGCCATTTCATTATTCTACCTTGGATTAGTATTTGGTTAATGTTTACAGTTCCACTGACTCATTCTTTTTAACCAGCAAAACTATCTTGCCTGTCCATAACATCTTTACTCAGCTTTCCAAGGAGCAGAGATAAATACCAAAACACGACCAGGTCCAAAAATCCTTACTGTCCCACTTTAAATACTCACAGAATCCATATTACGGTTTGGGTTGAAAGGGTCCTTAAAAATCATCTCTTTTCAACACCCCGTTATGTGCAGGGACACCTCCCACTAGTCCAGGTTGCTCAAAGCCCCATCCAACCTGGCCTTGTACACTGGACAAGACATCCACAATTCCTCTGGGCAATCTCTGCCAGTGCCTCACCACCAGATATTCCCAGCATTCATAACATGCTGTGCCAAGCATGCTGTCCTCCTCGGACTTAATGGCATGTCATCACAGCTATGTAAAAAGCCACATTTAATAGGAAAGGAGAGGTTACCATAGGACTAAACAAAAGTAGTCATATGCTGTAACTTGTAAAGCCAATGCCTATGTGGTAGGTGGAGCTGATTGTTTTACCCAGGAACTAGTGTCAAAGCAATGGACTGATTTGTCTCCATGACTTGTCATCTGGGCTGCAGGAACAGCAGAGGGAAAAATTCCTTCTGATCTCTGAAAGGATCCTTTCACACTCCTGACGTACAAACTCTGGTTCTGCTGCAAAAAGCAGTACCAGACTTGATGTGTTGGTCTCTGAGGAATGCTGGGGTTATTCTTTTTCTCCTTTTTGTTCCAAGAGAAGTAAGGTGTTCATTGCAACTTTTCTAAAAGAAGAACATCGGAATTTTAAAGCTCTGTACAAATGAAAATTACTATTCTCTTGACACTTCCTAGAATAATTTCCAGCTTCTTTTTCACTTAGTTGCCTGCTAAAGTTTTGAAAACATTAAAGCTCTGCTCCCAGCTTGTAAGTTATTTTGAAATTCAAATCCTGTGACTTTTGAAGTAGAATTGTTTCACAGCTGTCAGGAAATACAGAGAGGCAAAGTTGTTTCTCCCAAGTCACACAACAGCTTAGTGCCTTAACAAGAATAAATATTTATTTATGGGTCAGATCATGAACAATTTATTTTTTTATAGTTACAGACATATAAGTAGTCATGTTTTATAGAAAGGATGCTTAACCTGACGAAGGACTACATAAAAATGGAGTGCTTCAAGATCTGATCAACAATAATAATGTTCATATAATGCAGCTTCATAGAGACTGGTGAAGTATTCATGTTTAAAGCTGCTATTAGAATAAAAATATCCAGATGTTTTCTTTGGATGCTTTATGAATTTAAGATGATGAAAAAGAGAAGCTCAAGAAGAGGAAGACAGAATTTAGACATTTATGCAAAAAGAAGAATTAGATTTCAGAGCTTACGTTGCCTCAGGTACACTTCAGGGAAATGCGTGACATAAATATGCATGTATTTGTGCAAATAGGCATAAATCCCACGCATCATTTTAAACTGCAGATTTCATTTTAAAATGTGGGGATGAAAGACAAATATCTCTTCACCATCCTCTTTTTCTACAACACACAAATGGAATTTGCTTTTATAAGTTTTTTGATTCTCAAGAAACTGCAATATCCTAATTTAACTGTGCTCTTGGGAGCCAGCTCGGTAGCTTTATACCCTACCTCTGAGTGGCAAGAAGTTCAAGTATCCACTGTCTGCGACAGCTATCAGACACCTGCTTTTAAGTCCACCATGGTAAGAAACAAGTTCTGAGGTGAGAGCTCCCTCCCAATATAAAAAAAAAAAAGATGCTCTGTAGTTTGCAATGAAACTGCTGCCTGTAGCAGTGGAACCACACTGAGCAGGACAGGCAGACACTTCCATTGTACAAACAAACCATAGTCAATTAGCCAAAGGAAATTTCCAACTCAGGAAGAGACAAGTAGCGTGTGTCAGTATATCATGGCATGTGCCAGTGTAGCTTTACAGCTTCTTTTCCCCCATCAGGAAGTTATGAACCAAACTGAGTTCTGAAATCAGTCTTGGCCACCTAACCCCTCTTTTGCTGCACATGTAGTAGGTACACAAACACTGGGGACACCTCTGTGGCCCCCCTGGAAGTGTTCAAGGCCAGGCTGAATGGGGCTTGGAGCAACCTGGCCTGGTGGAAGGTGTCCCTGACCATGGTAGAGAGTTGGAATGAGATGATCTTTAAGGTCCCTTCTAATCCAAACCATTCTGTGACTGTATGATCTGTTTAAGGCACCTCAGTATGCTAAGCAGAAAGTTTGGGAACAGTGGAAGATTTTGATCTAAACCTCACCTTGTTTAAGTGGGCCAAACAATGAGACAACTCAAGTGTTAGAGAATTGGATTAAATAATTAAGTCTTCTTGTATACGAAATGTATTTGTATTTACAAGTTTCTGGTTTGAAAAAAAAAATAGTTTAATGTCTACTTTTCAGGTTTACAAATCACTGTATCCTGATGAATAGGAATTTTTTTTTTTTTTTAATCTTGCAAAATATTGTATTTTTACTGTTCTGCTTTGTCTCCACAAAGAATTTATTACCCTTAAAGTTTTCTCTTCTTCCATTGATAAAGATCCAGCACAGAAAGGAATGTGCCTCTAATATTCACCTTTAAACTTCGACCCAGCACCCCAGTTTTGAGTCCAAGACCAGACGTTTGCTATTTTAGATGCCTACACATTCTCTCCATTCTTCCTCTCTCTGTGTGTGTGTTGATCCAAAATTCAATCTTTGAACTGAGCAACCCCTCCTCCTGAAAGTGCAATTGGACTTTAACTGGCACATCTTGGAGGAATAGTGGGCTCTGCTGAGCACCTCCCATCTTAGTCAGTATCTTATAGCAACTGCCAAGTAACTTCTAATACATTTTATAAAATTAACCATGATAGACACTATAATCTGATTTTCTGCACTTTTCAACAACCATTGTTATTGTCTGCCATGGGTATAACATCACCATGAAGTTCAAACCATACATGGATTTGCCAGATATTCCCTACATCTCTTTCTCACCACTCTGTGTGAGACCAAATTATGAAATGAACCCATATAAAGCAAGGTAATAAAGTAATTTCTATTCTGACATTTGACCTAAATCTCTTCAGTTTCTTCTGCTTGCTCAATTAATAAAGTATTTAGAATTAAAAAATACCTTTCCTCTTACCACTATACTGATTTTTATATATAATTGTAATTTCTGAAAATCTTAAAAATTTCTGTACGTGCAGTAGAAGTATTAGCTTGTGAGTGTTTGAAAGCCAGTCTAAAATCTCCTAACCTTGAAATTAACTCTATCAGACTTTAAAAATAATATTCCATTATGTTCAGATCACATTTGCTATAAGTAAATAAAATAATATGTCTAGAAAGTTTGATGACTTATGTTTTACCTGTTGTGTGCACAAAGCCTAAGAAAAGCCAGTTAGGCAGTTTCTGAAAACTATTCTGAACAATTCTGAAACCAGATTTTTTATTCATGAGTTAAACTTTCAGGAACATTTTCACTAAAATAAAATCCAGCTTTACTGACAGAAACATAAAAGTAGGAAAAAGCCCAACTCTTTCAACCTGCATTTACCCCTGTAAATGTCAGAGGTTTGGCACAGTTGCATTCTGAGGCTAATTAGGATTTCTCAGTTTTTCCTGGAGGTAACATTTAATAGAGTGCTCCTCTGCAGTATCTCTTGGCTTCTGAAACAAACATCAACTCGAAAAACACTTCCAGTAGGGATAGAAAGAGCCACCAGAAATGAAGCAGTACATTTTGACTGAGAATTTGGGTCATGCAAGCAAGTTCACCCCAGTATCATGACACTTACTGTTTTGGAGTTATGCCATGAATAATTTGAAATTTTCTAAACATGTACAGCATGTAAAAGACAAAAAACTTGCTTTTTACTTGACAAACAAATTGAGTTACCTACTTTCTCTCTGTACACTGGCTTTCGATCACATCTTAAATGTTATTCTTTCATAAAAGACTGGATAGTATTTCAAATATCACAGTTGTATACACTCCAATTTCTTTCCTTATTAGGTTATAAAGCTCTGGCTTCCTAATATCTCATCATGCATCAGTGCACAGATTTTAACAAGCCTTTCCCAGCTAATAAGTCCAGCCTCCTGCCACAACCGTGTAGCTCAAAAAGCACAAAATCCACCAGCTCTGTAGTCCATCTCATTTATAAATTAGCTCATATCCCTGCCAGATTCCACAACTGGATCCACATATTCACTTACATCTGAATCAGTAGAGGGTCAAATGGAGAAGGTTTTGGCTGTAAATCCAGAGACAGATGGAATACAGTGGGAATATAATTATTTTCTACTATCTGCTGGTGGTTTAAGATTCAGCTCTCAGGTTTCCTCATTATCTCTATATTTTCTGCAGTCTTCAATGTAGGAAAAGGTAAAAGAACCCAGAAGGAACATGGGGCATTCTGATTTCAAGCAGTTGCTCTTGCAGTCAGACATTATTAAGAGGTAGTATGCTAATTTAGTAGGTCATAGGAATAAATTCTTTACCAAATCATTCCCCACTATACATCCACTTGTAATTCCAGCAAAGAAGCATCCTATTTAGGAGCTCTCATAGCTGAACAAGTCCTACAAAAAATTTAGTTATCAATTCAAATGAAATTTAGATCAGCATCACAGCTTGTAATTTAGGCATTCCCTCAAAACTATTTTAATTAATGGAGTGCCATTGTTTTACCCCAGGCAGCCACCAATCCCCACACAGCCACTCACTCAGTCCCTCACCAGTGGGATCAGGGAGAGAACTGGAAGGGTAAAAGCCAGAAAACTCATGGGTTGAGATAAAGACAGTTTCATAGGGAAAGCAAAAGCTACACAGACAAACAAAGCAAAACAAGGAATTAATTCACTGCTTCCCATGGGCAGGCAGCTGCTCAGCCATCTCCAGGAGAGCAGGGCCCCATCGCATGCAATAGGGACTCGGGAAGACAAACATCAACACTCGAAACATGTCCCTTTTCGTCTTTCTTTTCCGACTTTATATACTGATCATGACATCATATGGTCAGGAATATCCCTTTGGTCAGGTGGGGTCACCTGTCCCAGCTGAATCTCCTCCCAACCTCCCCTGTACACTCAGCACCTTTGCCAGCGTGTCAGTGTGAAAAGCAGAAAAGGCTTTGGCTCTGTGTGAGCCCTGCTCAGCAACAACAAAAATATCTCTGTATTATCAACCCTGTGCTCAGAACAAACCCAAAGCACAGCCCCATACCAGCCACTGTGAAGAAAATTACCTCTACCCCAGACAAAACCAGATCATGGAGAATTCTACATTTTTAGAGCCCAGCATTGTTCAAAGATACTGTTTTTAGAAATTGATTAGAAAATGAAAAATGTGCATTCTTAAAACCTTACTGTAATAGTAAAATGGTGCCACTGCCTCCTACTCCCCTGGCCTTATTTAAATACACACGATATTTTTTTCTTATTTTAGCTGATTAAGATCTTTTTACTTTTCTCCAAGTCTCATCTGGAAAAGTGAGGCAAGTTCTATTACGATTTATGAAGCTTTAAAAAGATTCCAACCTAAAGTCAAAAAGAACTGATTTGATATTATTGAACTAAGCCTAAAGTAATATAATTATGTAGAAGTTCTGAAATGGGAATGTTATTAAACTCTGTACACTTTCTTCAATATATTATTTATTACGATAATTTTGAGTGTCATTCTTTCTAAATTTCACCTCTTTTCCAAAAGCTCTAGAATTAACTTTTTGACACATTGAAATTTCCTTTCTTTTTCAGGTTTTATGTTCTGCAATACATTATTTTAATCATTGAAAAGGAAATGTTACATTTAGCGTGCACCTCTGTTTCATTTTCACTATCAAAAAAAAGGCAACATTTCCAAATCATACTTAGTCAGTACTAAATGCTGAAGAAGGAATTTCTTCTGAGATGTTTTCTATTGCCTGTGGAGTTACACAATTCTCTGTTATTCACACATCCTCCTGTCTATATTGCTTTTGAAACCTTTTCTCTAAAGAATCTTTAACAATGTATTCTAAAATGGAATTTGTCAAGTAGAAGAGGTATGAGTGGTTATACAGGTTTCCTCCAAATGTCAGAACCACTAAAGTGACCAAGCATTCATGTGTGATGGTCAGAAAGTTTATTTTGGAATTCGTGGTGGCGGGGGTGGGGAGCAAGGAGGTGGAAAGACAAAAAATATATGACATTACTGTTTTGTTTCTTAGTCTGAAGAGAGCTGATTCCTTCTGATGTCACTGTACATCAGTCCTGCTTATGATCCACTGAAGATGTCCTGCAGCTCTTCAACACTTCTTCATGGAGTCACACAAAGTTGCATTTATTTGGACAATGTTGGAGATCAGGGAGACCACGCACCTCGAAGGCAAACCCACCAATAAAGTCAAGAGCTAAAATTAATATTCAGGTCCAAAGTGTTAGCAAAACTGGTGCCACTGGATAACATTAAAAACATTTAGCTCAGTTGCTGGACAACCAGCAAGACACTACTATAATTATATAAGCATTTAGAGAATCAAAGATCTCAACACAACAAGAACAGAGTATGTTTCTGGTTAAAATTATTACTTCTCTACAACTCTCTCTTATCTCTCAAGTGTTGTGTCATTTGCCACCTACCCCTCTAAGGATAACTGCCTCCAATTTATTTTTCTTAATAGGTGTTTGATTAATGTGTTGTTGGAGCGATGCAGTAGCACTACTCTTTCTCATGACAGCAACACAAAACAAGGTTAACTAAAGACCCAGGCACACATCCTGCTCTGCAGTCACATTCCAGCTTTCATGGGAAGATAATGAGATAATGCAATGCCAGTAGATATGTCAATGCAGAGACACATGCACTGGAGTATTACGAGATCTGGGCACAACCACGGTATAATTGCCAAAGTTATATGCGACAGTAAAATTCCCCTCAGATGTTTGAGCCTTGAACATTGCAGAGTCCTTCTTACTCTGGTTAATCCCAATTTCATAACTTGGCTTGTTCTGAGCCCCTTAACTAACTATCTAATGACTTCCTTTACTAATTTTTTTTAAACATAATAAGAACTAAATCAAAGATCTGTCAAGTTTTCACCAACCCAACACAAAACTATAAAAGTCTGAAACAAACTTTTAGGTTTTTTGTTTGGTTTTTTTGGTTTGGGTTTTGTTGGTTTTTTTTGGTTTTTTTTTTTTTTAATTACAGAGGATAAGCATTATTTTCCTCAGTACTGGGGTTTTTCTTCACTAACCACACTTTTTGCCTGTGAATATCTATTGAGTTTTACTTCATCCTGATAATTTGGCTTACATTCTAGAAATCAGCAGGTTCTAGAAAACTGTAAATGCTAAAGAGTTTTAGAGATGCTCCTGTCTCCTATACTTACTCATATTTCTAGGGCTTGTCATACTCTTGGTCTGGATACCACATTTTTCCTTGTGGCACAGTAACATTTATCAACATTTCTCAGCTGAATATTTTACACAGAGCAATGAGGGTGAATGAAGGCACTTTGGACTTGGTAGCAATTTGTCTGATAAGGAACTGGGTTGAATTGCATCTTCATGCTGCTGGAATATCATGTTATGGATCCACGATCCAACTCTGCCCTTTGTTTTCATTATACCATGCAGTGTATTTCAAAGGCACATTTTAAAATCACATAATGGAATTCAGGCATAGATTGTACAATGGCAGGCTTTTCTACAAAAGACCACAACCCTTAGGCATTGGTGAAATTATTACGCATTTTCATATTTACATGAGTCAGGTTTGTATTCCGAAGGAGACGTTTAAATGTTTCCTACATTTTTCATCATTGTTTCCCAGCAGACAGCACTCTTCTCCTTGGCAATTTTCAGAAATAAATTAGAGGAAAAGTAGAAAAACTTTCAGCAGAGCAAGGTGATACCAACTTTTTAGGATCATCTATACTTGGCCATTACGTTGTACAGTATCTTCATTATATCTGTAAAAGTTTCCGATCTACAAATCTCATAAACACCATCTGAAACAGCTTCAATTTTTTTCCACCTATGTGGAATATAGAGAGGGTAGAAAAGACAGAACACTGACAATGACCTTAATGAAATCTATCTTCCACCTGTCAGTTTTGTGTAAACTGGCAAAAGAAGGAAGAAACTAATTTCCAGAGGGGTTGTTTTTGGATTTTATTTCCCCTAAATTTGAGTTTCTACTTCAGGGAAACACATTAATTTCCAACTGTTTTTCCTACTTTTTTTCAAACAGCAAAAGGCCCAAGCTATTTTGGAGGCCAGTAGGCAAAGAACAGACTTTGTTGGCGTTACACAATTAAAAGGGTAACAGTTTTCATCAGCCCTCTGCTGGGATCGAAAAGGTAAACAGCTCAGCCAGGCAGCCACAGGATTAGCACAGAGCCAGGTCATCTGCACCTTTAGAATAGTACTTGGGATTAAGAGTCCAAAAAGTGATAGCCAGCTCTTGTGTCATGTCCTGAAGCCTCTTTCTTCCACCTCAGCTCTGTTGCATTAATTGGGACTTAGTTACTCTTATGGGGTAACTTCAGCCATTTTCATACAGCAGATAACTACGGGTTGTATCAATACACCAATACACAGGTGACAATTACCATAAAATGGAAGAAATGTTATATCTGGTTATATCTGACCAGTTTGTAACAATCAAAGCATGGCCATGCAGTAACCACATGCTACTCTTGAACAGTAAATAATTTTATGCCCATACATATATATAAAAATATTATATATATATTAAAAATATATAATTTTATGCCATTATACATTTGCCTACTACATTTTACATCCATTTGAAAGTAAACTCGGTCTAACTACAGCAAGGCAAATGTATGGAGTATTTGAATCACATTTATTAGGCTTTTAAAAGTAGATCACACATTCTACCTGATCTTTTACTTACCAGATTTCCTAATCTGCATCTGATCTGTGCCGGGATTTCAGAAATGAAGATGCATTCACACATTCTTTTTACCAACTGTCCCAAACTCCAGCTTAGTGGACTTCAACAATAAATGAAGACATTTTCTGGTAAGGCTAAAATATTCTTTTTTCTCCACCCCATAACTCACAGGAATGGTTGTCTACCCTCACAGAAACAAAACAGAAATCACCAGAAATGTAAATGTAATATATATATATGATCCAATGTAGAAATATCATACATGAAAAAGTAAATTACATTTACAAAAATTCCATGAGGAACTGAGTACGGAATATGTATATTTCTTTAAACATGAAATGCCTTTTACTGCCTTACATCAAAAAGAGAAAAGCCCTCCTAGGAAGGAAAGTTTTTTGTTACAGACAAAAGAAAACAGACAGGTGTTTTATATGACTAATGGCTCTCATTTAGTTTTGGAACATGCTCACATTTTTATACAGCAAGTGCAAATAATCCTTGTACACAAATAACCAAACCTATAGGGCTTAGTAAAACAGTATCTCTATATACAGGCATTTTTTAAATACTAAAAGGAACAGAAAGTCGAATGCTCAGTTACTATAATGGCCACCTCCTCACTATTTAGGTCTCTGCAGCCATCTTTAGTTAATTGCTAAAGCACCTTAGTGAAGGATTTCCCCAAAGGTAAGGTGCCCAGAACTTACACTGTCCCAAATGATGGCAAATTTCACAGCTGTTCATTAATTGCCCGTTTTCTGAGGGCAGGAACATTAAATACCAAAATGAAATGCTCCTGTAAATTTATGCTGGACAAAGCTCATACCATTATCGCCACATAAGAGAGTATCAGCATTCTGAAAATTACTGCAGCTTTTGTTCTACTACCAATACCACTTATGTTTCACCACAAAGCTGCTATGCAAGTGTACATGAACTCAGCTTGAAACTACTGTTGGACTTCTGCACGGCAAGATGCCTCCCACCAACCTGTCCCATAAGGAACTCTGTGGACTGGCTTTAAACATGTCAGGTCCAACATGAAACATGCTTGTTTTACTGAAAGTTATTTTTCCCTGCTATGAATAAACAATATGCAACAAAATAGGTTACAGAAAGCTGTGAAAATTAATCCACATTTGGTTGTTGGAGACACAATGTTTAAATGCTGTATAGATTGGGTATTTTCTAGCGACATCTGAAGATTTTTGCCCGCTTCTTAAAATAGAATCTATGTCCTTTAAGCTGGTAATGATTTTCAAATGCCCAACAAATTGCTGTTATGATTAATGTCTAATTTGAATACTCAGGAGTAAATTCCCCAAGCACTTTGTATTACAAAGTGCAAAAAAAAAAAAAATTGTATTCTCAAAACAGTTGTTCTGCGATAATGGAGTCTAGAAATTTGCTTCTTTGCATTCAGGGATATTCAGAATTTGGCTCAAGTGGAAACCCTAATGATTTTGCTACCAATATAATTCCCTGGGAAAAATAAAAGAGCTTATTTGTTTCTGGGGGGAAAAAAAACAAACCAACAAACAAAAAAACCCAAAACAAAACGAAACAAAAAACACACACAAAAAAACCCAAAAC
>NW_020955363.1:2056705-2059930 GCF_003031625.1 Empidonax traillii | reverse complement strand
TGCAAAAAAAAAAAAAATTGTATTCTCAAAACAGTTGTTCTGCGATAATGGAGTCTAGAAATTTGCTTCTTTGCATTCAGGGATATTCAGAATTTGGCTCAAGTGGAAACCCTAATGATTTTGCTACCAATATAATTCCCTGGGAAAAATAAAAGAGCTTATTTGTTTCTGGGGGGAAAAAAAACAAACAAACAAACAAAAAAACCCAAAACAAAACAAAACAAAAAAAACACAAAAAAACCCAAAACACCACATCAAGTACCAAATTACCAAGGTTTAGTTAATCATTGGCTCCAAATAAGTACTATACTGAACAGATTTATTGATTCTCAAGATATTTATTTATCACTGCATTCTTCAGCAGAAAGCGATCAGAATACATTAAAGGATTGTTGAATAATGTTGGTACAGGAACACTCCTGGGGAATCTTCATGTCTTTTCAGTATATGCATTAACATTTCCTTGGATTATAGTAATAAAGAGAATCAGCCGAGGAAAACTTCAAACGTCAAACATGTTTGCCCTGAATGCTCATCATGGAAGTGCCCTTCTGGGTGCTCAGACTGCTGTTTTTGTCTCATACACTGTTTTAATTCACATATTTTTCTCTTTCAGATAATTGCCTTAGCTCTGCGTTTCCAAGAGTGCTCCTGTGATGCAGATTCTAGTCCTACTACCCTCACAAAGCTGAGAGGCTGTTACCCCATGGCCTTTACTGACAGCTCTACAGATTCACCACCGGTAAAAAACCCGATAAAACCCCCACACCTTTCTCAGAGTTCACATATCATCTACCCACTCCATGGTTTGCTTGAGGGGTTCACAGTAATATTGGGCAAAACACTGACAGAAAACCAAACACACATCACCACATGCCCTTAAAATTTAATTGGAAATTTAGCTGAAATCTTGTGACCATTTATTCTGTCTTATTTGGAAATGAAGCCCTTGAAGAGCACCATCCTGCTCACAGTTGCTACAGATGTAGCAAAGGCTTTTCAACCTCCAAACTGGACACACGCTTTGCTTGTATAAAACAAAGGCTTTCCACAGGTGTTATATGTTAGGAGACAGGGACAGCAAGTGCATGTGCTTTCTCAGCAGCATTAACCATCAGCAAATTGCAACCATTAGAAACAAGGAGGGAACATAAGGCATATTCTGCTTCTCAACCTGAATTTTCACATCTGTTGCTCCTTACTGCTATTCCTAGGCTTTGACCAGAGTCTAAAGCATGCTTAAAAAAAAAAAAAAAAAAACTAAAAAAACACAATACTGCCATGAGATTTGAAGATGCTGAATATATTAAATGTGAATGACCTTGTAAAAAAGTAATGGTGGGTGTACTTGAAAACAAGTACAGATTTTTTGATTGTATTCTGAAGTAAAAGGCTCTGTTTTTATAATAATTTCGGACAAATAAAAACCTAAATTATTTAGGAAAATAACCTACTAGCAAAAATAAGCTACCCAGAAGAGAATGGGTTTGGCTGAGACTTCCCAACACTTCAAGTTTTGTATAAACATTCTGGTTACCTTAGCAGTAATAGATTGCTCATTATTTTAAAAATCTGTCTAGCTTTAAAATTTAAGCCAGAATTCAAGCCAGAATTTCCAGAAGGTTCTTAAACCCTGAGGGAATACTATTTCAGAGTGTAACTTCCGTGGAATGATACTATTTTTATGCTTACGTGCTTCCATCAACTTTAACAACTATAAAAACAACAAAATCATTTTGGTGCTTTAAAAAAATTATATATACTACAAAATTACAAGTCATATTTGCTTAATTGTCTCTTTTAACAAACTCAGACTACAGAGGAATGAGGACTGTTAAGAGATTCTAGGCTAAGGATTCTGAAGCATATTCTAATTTTGCCTCCTACCATCACATGCAAAATTCACCAACCACTAAATGTGGAAAAGGCTAATTAAATAACATTGTAGCTTATTTATGATCTTGACTTGGTGGGTTTTTGTCACTTGCATTAGGTGGCTATTGGAAAACAAGCCTTCTCAGTGTTTGCACATAAGCACAAATAGTGGTTTGGTTATATCTGGAGGTTGGGAGATTTACTACGAAGGTGTAACAGGCTCACACACCACTTCGTAGCTCCTTAATATCAGTAAGATCTTTAGGCCAAGCAAATAAGATGTATTGCTGCCTCTATGAAATACATTCTAGGAATTGGCTGAAATGCATTAACTATGAAAAAGTTGAGTACATAAAATTTTAAATTCAAGATGCTACCCCCAGAGGTCCCAAATCACAGGCTTCTAAGTACATTAAGGAACAACCAGTTTTATATTCTAGAGATTTGTGAACTGAGCCATAAGCTTTTAAAAAAATGAACTGTAAATACCATACCTGTGAAAATGAATACAATGTACTGTTTATGACATTGCATTCAAACTGCTCAGCATGTCTTTAATCCCATCAGGCAGAAGAGGAGGGAGCCAAGGCTGGGAGAGATTAGCAGACGTGGCTGTTTACTTCATGAAGAGTTCCTTGCAAAAAAGAAATGAAGGGAAATTTCATGAGTACCATTCTTTGAGCATTTTACATCATCTTCTTAGACCCTGGGTGTTTTGAAAGTTCTGCAGGGATGTCTCATTATTTATACTGTTATGATCTATGCCTAGTGACGGAGCTGCTACAAATACAAGCCAGTAAACATAGTGGTGTAGAAGGACATCCCTGATAAGCTTGCCCTAAGCCTCCTTGGGTCGGGAGTAGTTGTCAGGACAAAACAAAAACAAAACCAAAAAAAACTTTTATGGGAGCAAGACAGAAACTGTGACAACAAACTTGCTTTCCAGCAAAACAGAAGCCAGCAACAACTACCTCTCGAACTTATGTCCTACACACACTTTTATATCTACACCGAAAAGGTATAAAAAGTAACTCATTGCCTACCTAAAAGGAGCCTCTGTGCACCAGATCTCCTGGACAGATGGAACCCTGGCTGGGAACACCTGACAGACTCCGGCCTCAGGGATACAGATCATCTTTGAGTAAAACTTTTCCATTATTGATTAGCCCTGCTCCTGAGAGCAGTTTGCTCACAACTCATAAATTTATAGATGCATACACATAAACACTCATAAGTAAATACTTGCTTCAGAATTGGAATTTTGTAATAACTTCTAAAAAATATATTTATTTATTTTACTCATGCCATATCTGTACTTACTCTCCTAGTGGTAATTTTGCAGTGACTTGT
>NW_020955363.1:2054940-2056684 GCF_003031625.1 Empidonax traillii | reverse complement strand
AGTGTGCGCGGAACTGAGCCCACCCTTTAATCCTGAGGTTCATCTGCCGGGGCCAAGCACGCTTGGACGGTGGCAGCGAGGTCCTCAGGACGTAGATGGATTGCCTTATGGGCTAACGAGCTCCATCTGCCCGGGGAGGGGCCCCAACCGGGAATCGAACCCGGGTCTCTGCAGTGACAGTGCAGTGTCATTTCCCCTAGACCACCGGGGGCTCCCGATTTCATCAACTTTAACAACTATAAAAACAACAAAATCATTTTGGTGCTTTAAAAAAATTATATATACTACAAAATTACAAGTCATATTTGCTTAATTGTCTCTTTTAACAAACTCAGACTACAGAGGAATGAGGACTGTTAAGAGATTCTAGGCTAAGGATTCTGAAGCATATTCTAATTTTGCCTCCTACCATCACATGCAAAATTCACCAACCACTAAATGTGGAAAAGGCTAATTAAATAACATTGTAGCTTATTTATGATCTTGACTTGGTGGGTTTTTGTCACTTGCATTAGGTGGCCATTGGAAAACAAGCCTTCTCAGTGTTTGCACATAAGCACAAATAGTGGTTTGGTTATATCTGGAGGTTGGGAGATTTACTACGAAGGTGTAACAGACTCACACGCCACTTCGTAGCTCCTTAATATCAGTAAGATCTTTAGGCTAAGCAAATAAGATGTATTGCTGCCTCTATGAAATACATTCTAGGAATTGGCTGAAATGCATTAACTATGAAAAAGTTGAGTACATAAAATTTTAAATTCAAGATGCTACCCCCAGAGGTCCCAAATCACAGGCTTCTAAGTACATTAAGGAACAACCAGTTTTATATTCTAGACATTTGTGAACTGAGCCATAAGCTTTTAAAAAAATGAACTGTAAATACCATACCTGTGAAAATGAATACAATGTACTGTTTATGACATTGCATTCAAACTGCTCAGCATGTCTTTAATCCCATCAGGCAGAAGAGGAGGGAGCCAAGGCTGGGAGAGATTAGCAGACGTGGCTGTTTACTTCATGAAGAGTTCCTTGCAAAAAAGAAATGAAGGGAAATTTCATGAGTGCCATTCTTTGAGCATTTTACATCATCTTCTTAGACCCTGGGTGTTTTGAAAGTTCTGCAGGGATGTCTCATTATTTATATTGTTATGATCTATGCCTAGTGACGGAGCTGCTACAAATACAAGCCAGTAAACATAGTGGTGGAGAAGGACATCCCTGATAAGCTTGCCCTAAGCCTCCTTGGTGGGGAGTAGTTGTCAGGACAAAACAAAAACAAAAACAAAAAAAACTTTTATGGGAGCAAGACAGAAACTGTGACAACAAACTTGCTTTCCAGCAAAACAGAAGCCAGCAACATACCTCTCGAACTTATGTCCTACACACACTTTTATATGTACACCAAAAAGGTATAAAAAGTAACTCATTGCCTACCTAAAAGGAGCCTCTGTGCACCAGATCTCCTGGACAGATGGAACCCTGGCTGGGAACACCTGACAGACTCCGGCCTCAGGGATACAGATCATCTTTGAGTAAAACTTTTCCATTATGAATTAGCCCTGCTCCTGAGAGCAGTTTGCTCACAACTCATAAATTTATAGATGCATACACATAAACACTCATAAGTAAATACTTGCTTCAGAATTGGAATTTTGTAATAACTTCTAAAAAATATATTTATTTATTTTACTCATGCCATATCTGTACTTACTCTCCTAGTGGTAATTTTGCAGTGACTTGT
>NW_020955363.1:2052995-2054919 GCF_003031625.1 Empidonax traillii | reverse complement strand
TGCAAAAAAAAAAAAAATTGTATTCTCAAAACAGTTGTTCTGCGATAATGGAGTCTAGAAATTTGCTTCTTTGCATTCAGGGATATTCAGAATTTGGCTCAAGTGGAAACCCTAATGATTTTGCTACCAATATAATTCCCTGGGAAAAATAAAAGAGCTTATTTGTTTCTGGGGGGAAAAAAAACAAACCAACAAACAAAAAAACCCAAAACAAAACGAAACAAAAAACACACACAAAAAAACCCAAAACACCACATCAAGTACCAAATTACCAAGGTTTAGTTAATCATTGGCTCCAAATAAGTACTATACTGAACAGATTTATTGATTCTCAAGATATTTATTTATCACTGCATTCTTCAGCAGAAAGCGATCAGAATACATTAAAGGATTGTTGAATAATGTTGGTACAGGAACACTCCTGGGGAATCTTCATGTCTTTTCAGTATATGCATTAACATTTCCTTGGATTATAGTAATAAAGAGAATCAGCCGAGGAAAACTTCAAACGTCAAACATGTTTGCCCTGAATGCTCATCATGGAAGTGCCCTGTTGGGTGCTCAGACTGTTGTTTTTGTCTCATACACTGTTTTAATTCACATATTTTTCTCTTTCAGATAATTGCCTTAGCTCTGCGTTTCCAAGAGTGCTCCTGTGATGCAGATTCTAGTCCTACCACCCTCACAGAGCTGAGAGGCTGTTACCCCATGGCCTTTGCTGACAGCTCTACAGATTCACCACCGGTAAAAAACCCGATAAAAACCCCACACCTTTCTCAGAGTTCACATATCATCTACCAACTCCATGGTTTGCTTGAGGGGTTCACAGTAATATTGGGCAAAACACTGACAGAAAACCAAACACGCATCACCACATGCCCTTAAAATTTAATTGGAAATTTAGCTGAAATCTTGTGACCATTTATTCTGTCTTACTTGGAAATGAAGCCCTTGAAGAGCACCATCCTGCTCACAGTTGCTACAGATGTAGCAAAGGCTTTTCAACCTCCAAACTGGACACACGCTTTGCTTGTATAAAACAAAGGCTTTCCACAGGTGTTATCTGTTAGGAGACAGTGACAGCAAGTAAGTGCATGTGCTTTCTCAGCAGCATTAACCATCAGCAAATTGCAACCATTAGAAACAAGGAGGGAACATAAGGCATATTCTGCTTCTCAACCTGAATTTTCACATCTGTTGCTCCTTACTGCTATTCCTAGGCTTTGACCAGAGTCTAAAGCATGCTTAAAAAAAAAAAAAAAAACTAAAAAAACACAATACTGCCATGAGATTTGAAGATGCTGAATATATTAAATGTGAATGACCTTGTAAAAAAGTAATGGTGGGTGTACTTGAAAACAAGTATAGATTTTTTGATTGTATTCTGAAGTAAAAGGCTCTGTTTTTATAATAATTTCGGACAAATAAAAACCTAAATTATTTAGGAAAATAACCTACTAGCAAAAATAAGCTACCCAGAAGAGAATGGGTTTGGCTGAGACTTCTCAACACTTCAAGTTTTGTATAAACATTCTGGTTACCTTAGCAGTAATAGATTGCTCATTATTTTAAAAATCTGTCTAGCTTTAAAATTTAAGCCAGAATTCAAGCCAGAATTTCCAGAAGGTTCTTAAACCCTGAGGTAATACTATTTCAGAGTGTAACTTCCGTGGAATGATACTATTTTTATGCTTACGTGCTTCCATCAACTTTGAATGGCCAGTCTTCACGAACAAAGAACCGGGGAAGGTCTTTCCACCTTCCAGCCTGCGCATTGGATTTTTTTAGGTGAGACACAGTGTGCGCGGAACTGAGCCCACCCTTTAATCCTGAGGTTCATCTGCCGGGGCCAAGCACGCTTGGACGGTGGCAGCGAGGTCCTCAGGACGTAGATGGATTGCCTTATGGGCTAACGAGCTCCATC
>NW_020955363.1:2038896-2051107 GCF_003031625.1 Empidonax traillii | reverse complement strand
ATTAGCCCTGCTCCTGAGAGCAGTTTGCTCACAACTCATAAATTTATAGATGCATACACATAAACACTCATAAGTAAATACTTGCTTCAGAATTGGAATTTTGTAATAACTTCTAAAAAATATATTTATTTATTTTACTCATGCCATATCTGTACTTACTCTCCTAGTGGTAATTTTGCAGTGACTTGTGAGATTGATGAAGAAATAGTCAACAGGCTAGCAAAGGCATACAGAGCTTTTGGTAAACTCCATAATAGAATTTGGCGAAACAAACACCTGAAGAAAAGTACAAAGATCAGCATTTACAGAGCCATTGTACTGTCTACTCTTTTATATGGTTCTGAATCATGGGTCATTTACCGGCACCACTTGCGTCTCTTAGAACGCTTCCATCAGCGCTGCCTCCGTACAATCCTCAACATCCACTGGACGGATTATGTGACCAACACGTCTGTCCTTGAACAGGCAGCAGTCACAAGCATTGAGGCCGTGCTGCTGAGAACTCAGCTGCGTTGGGCAGGGCACGTCTCCAGGATGCAGGACCATCGCCTCCCTAAGATCGTGCTCTATGGGGAACTTGCTGCTGGCTACCGCAAGAGAGGAGGCCCGAAGAGGAGATACAAGGACTCCCTGAAACAGTCCCTCAGCCTTGGCAATATTGATCACCACCATTGGTCTACCCTGGCCTCCAATCAGGAGGCCTGGAGACACACCATCTATAACGCTGCTGCTGCTTTTGAGAACACACGCAGGATCACTCTCGAGACAACGCAGAAAGAATCATGTCTCGTCTGTATCACCTGGGGAGTCTTTCTGCTGTGCCTCCTGCAACCGGACTTGTCTATCTCGCATTGGCCTTTTTAGCCATCAGCGCGCTTGCAGCAAGCGTGGGTAGAGCCCCTCTCAAATCTTCATTTGTGAAGCCTGGCCATGATGATGATAAAATATGGCATGTATAATATATATAATTGTTTTATATATAATATATATTTATATGTAACTATATAAATTGTTCTTACTAATTGCAGTTTTGTAGTAATTAATAATAAAGACATTATCAGAAACCCAGCTCCCCATCCTTGTGAATTGCAGAATCCTAAGAACACCATGACCTTCAATTACCTCTTGGTTGGTTGAGCCTCACAGGTTACACATTTACACATAGAACAGCTTGTGTCGTGTGTCCCAGACCTATGGCCAAGATGTTCCAGACCAAGTGGGCTGTCAGAGCTCACCACTGGTCCCTCCCTGCTACTGGAGCCAGGGGACAAAAAAATCACAGTCCCATTGCATAGCTGTAAATAACACCTAGGCATGGACCAGAAATCCAAAACAGCCAATATCAGAAAATATTACCAACCTATAATATGTTTACTTAAAGAAAAAAGTGGCTCTGGTCAGAAAACTAAAATAAAACACCAGTGAGAGTTTTCCAGACATAAAATCTGCCAAACTTACTCATCACCTAAAAGGGGTCCGATGATTCTGATATATCACCTGCATTCTGAACCACTGGTGTTATTTTATACAATCAACACCTATAAGAGCTAAGACTCATTAATTTGGGGTTTTCTTGATCTTAGATCATACTCACCTCTTAGAACTTTCTTAACCATCACATGCAAACAGCAAATATCAAATGAAGCTAAAAGATTTAGGATCCCAACCAAAATCTGCTCAGTGCTCAATCCTACAGACTTCAAATTCAAATGACCTTCTGTGTGCTGTTACATGACTAAGGAGGGAAGAGCTGGCCTTTATTTGATATACTTCTGTCTTCTTATAATTAACCTTTAGGTAATTCAGAGTCATGCCTTCATTTCTGCAGTCAAGTGCAGCAATCAGAAAAGCAACCCGCTATACCAGGAAAATGTCACCCTTACCTTTCAAGAGGAACAGAGCAGGTGCTAGATCTCTAATTCAGTATTATCCATGTGATTCACGGATCAGTCCAGAAGCTAACCTGTCTACTGTCACTGTGTTACCACCCCAAAATGGGTGTGTATGCTGTAACACATAACCACCATGTGTCCTACCTCACAGTTCTTTATAATCCTCCCTCTATAACTATTTTTCTAGTGTCATCAGATGAATATTTGGTGGGGGAAAATTATAGTGAGAATTAACAAGGCAAAAACTTGGGAAACAATTTAAGAATTTTTCCCCTTCTCTCCAGTAAATTTTAAATAAAAAGAATTTTACTGTTTGAGGGAGGTGATTCTACCTCTCAGCTCTGCTGGGACCCCACTGGAGCACTGTGTCCAGGTCTAGCGTCTGTGGTAAAAAGCAGAGGAGGGCCATAGAAATTTTTAGAGGGATGGAACTCCTCTCATATGAGAAAAGGCTGAAAGAGTTAGGGTTATTTAGCCTGGACAATAGAAGGGCTTGGGAATACCTCTTTGCAGCCATTCAGTTCTTAAAGAATGCTTCTAAAAAAGATGGGGACAGACATTTTAATAGGGCCTGTTGCAACAGGGCAAGGGATTATGGTTTTAATGTAGAAGTGGGTAGATTTAGATTAGATACAAAGAAGAAATTTTTTATTACGAGTGCGGTGAAACATTGAAACTGGTTGTCCAGAGAGGTGGTAGCTGCCCCATCTCTGGAAACATGCAAGGTCAGGTTGGACAGGGCCCTGAGCTACGTGTTCTAGCAGAAGATGTCTCTGCTCATTGCAGGGAGGGTTGGACAAGTTGACCTTTAAACGTCCCTTCCAACCCAAACCAGTCTATGATTCTAACGTAACCAGAAACAACTTTTCAGTTTTCATAATTCAATTTGTTACTTTTCTAACTTCATTTCAAACATTTCATCTAATGGTTCAGTGGAAAACTTCAGGTCAGCAAGCAATGACTTCAACAGAAGAGCCCATCTGCTTCAGGTTAGGTATGAAATAAATAGCTTGAAGGATCAAAGCCAAAACAGCCACATAAGTAAGGTCCTCAAGCACAGAATAATTACCTTGTCCTCCTGGCCTGGGGCACATTTACCAGTTTACTTTATAAAGTTAGGCTCTACTTTATTCAGAATTAAGCATACGCCTGTTATAAAATGACCTTTTTTGAAAAAAGAATTTAGGTCTCCAGTAACATATAACAGACATTGGGGGGGGGAGGGAGGGGTGGAATCGTACTTGCACAGACTTCCTGTGGCCAAAGCTGACCCCAAGGGGCACAAAATTTCATCTGGATTCTTGGATATCAAATTGCTTTCCCAGGCTTGGAGGCAATTGACTCTGCTACTTCTACTTTTCTTTGCTCATCTGAAAGACATTTCCTTTTATGCTCGTTCACTAACAGCATCTTGGAAATGCTTTTTACATGCACTTTTCTCTCATGTACATTTTCTATTTTTCAGTGGTTTTGCCCCATATCCCATGCTTTCGTATGATTGGATTAATTGTTTACGTGATAAAGTTTCCAAAGTGACCTTCGAGAACGTAAATGCAGCTTCCTCACCTCCCAGTAGGAGGTTCTTCCAACATTTGGTTCTTCCCAATTAAACATGCCTATTTTATCATGCCCCAGAGGCAGAAAAATGCTTTCACAGCAGGGAAACTGAAATGCAGGCTCAAAATAGTAGCTTGGAGGTACGACTTGTCTCACCTAAGTGGAGAACCAAAACCAAGTTCTGGTATTCTTACCCAAATTAACCCTTTAACCACATTCTTGTCTCTCCTCCTTTTTTTTTATTTTTATTTTTTTACATATTGCCTGTTCATGTTTTAAGCCCAGGAATAAGAAAAGTAAACACTGGTGTGTTTTCCCTCTGGCCCTCTGGCTATTTGCACTGGCACTACATGCACCTTAAAATAGAAACATTTAGGACACCTGAAAATATGAGAGATCTTATTGAATCTTCTGAACTTATGTTGACAGAATCTCTCTAGTTGCTAAAAAAATAGATAATTTAAAGTAATTTATTCCAGGGCATTTGCAACCGTACATAACATGCAAGTATGGATGACATGCAGAAAACTTCCTCTCAGGAGACAGGGGAGAAAGAGATAATCCCAGTTTTTGTGGTGCTGGCACACATGACACACAGGGAGACATGTTTTTCCCACTGCCTTTTTCATAGAACCATGGAATGTTAAGGGGTTGGAATCGACCCTAATTGACCTCATCTAGTCCCAACACCCCCTGCCATGGGCCAGGGACACCTCTCACTAAACTAGGCTGCTCGAGACATTGTCCAACCTGGCTTTGAGCACTGCCAGGACTGGGGATCCACAGCCTTCCCAGGCAACCTGTTCTAGTGTCACACCACTCTCACTCTAAAAAATTTCTTTCTAATATCTAATACAAAATTCTCCTCTTTCAATTTGTTTCCATTACGTCTTGTCCAATCACTACAGTTCCTGATGAAGTGTCCCTCTCCAGCTTCCCTGTAAGCCCCCTTCACATACTTTAAGGTTGCTATGAGGTCTCCATGGAACCTTCTTCAGGCTGAATAGCCCCAGCTTTCCCAACCTGTCTTCATAGGGAAGGTGCTCCAGTCCTCTTACCAACTTCATGGCCCTCCATTGGACTTGCTCCAACAGTTTCATGTCCTTCTTTATGCTGGAGACACCAGAACTGGATGTATGCTCCAGGTGGGGCCTCACAAGAACAGAGTAGAGGGGGAGAATCACTTCCTTCGACCTGCTGGTCATTTCATTTTATTCTAATTTCATTTATACTCATTTGAGAGATTGAAATCACTCCAACGATCAGAGCTGAAAATTAGAAATGTCCCACTTCGAGCCTAGAGTTAAGTAATGTGCATAGCAAAGTGGGAGAAAATGTACAAATAAAAGCGCTGGATTAACCTTCTTGCATGACAGAAACAGCACAGTTACCATCAAAGATTAAAGAGACTAAATATACACCAACATTCTGGATTCCCACACCCACTCCACCCCCTGCCTCAGCTTTCCCACTGGAAATTGTTAAACATTACTTCCTCAGTATCACAGTGAAGAACCATTACAGCAAATGAATAGACTGGTAATATTTCAACCTATCTGTCAGTCTCTGAAGAGAAGTTGTAAAAAAAGATATGCTGGTGATGTTCAGCCTGAAACACACTTTTCCCCAGTACCAGCAGAGTTCAGTCTGAAACAAACCCCTCAGAGTCCTTTTGCTTGCCTTAAAATCTGTCCTCACATCTGACTGCCTTCTTCATTAGTCCTTCCAAAGCAGTTATCCATCTCCTCTCCCGAACGCAGACATCCCCAGAGCTCTTCCCACATTCACCTGTCCAGGGAGCTGCCATCCTGCTGTTTCTCGACATGCTTTATTTTTCTTCCCCTATGGCTTTAGATCCCCAGTGAAACAGCAGCAAGTCTTTTGGCTTTAAAGGATACCTTTAAAACAGACGTTTCCACAGCCTTTGATTTCAAAGGCTGGCTGAATGGCAGAAAGACATACTTCAAGAAGGGAAGGGAATGAAAAATTAGCACACTTTATCTGTTTTAATAACATGGAAGCTATATTTATAACCTTTTCCCACTTAAAAAATAGGTTTTAAAATACACCCTTGCTAAAGTTAAATGAATGCCAGCTTAGAGAAAGGATTTAAAACACCAGCATTGGGAATGAGAAGAAATCAGTAGAGGTTTTACTGCTAAAAGGTCAACACCACTTACAAAGAGATTCAATCTTTAAAGCCCTGCAGAATTTCATTTTAAAAAAAAATGGAAAAATTAAAACTCTGAAAATAGGAAGAAACTGCAAGGAGTTTCTCAGCGTGTGACCCTGCGTTAGAAAAGCTGTTGCAGTGTATGCCCACTGCCACCTACAGACGTAGAGCAGTGCTCAGAGACTCAGCCCAGGGAGAAGATCTGGATGAAACCAGGATGTCACGATTCCCAGGCATGAGCAGTCTTTAAGTGCACTAGCTCAGCTTACAGAAACTCTACACACATTCCAAGTAGTCTGTGACAAAAGCAGCAAGGAAAACATAAAAGACAACAATAGTGATGCACTTGATGTGTCCATTGGCAACAGACAACAGTACAAAAGAAAACCAGAGCCTCTTAAAATATACTCTAGATTTGAAAAAAAGGCAGTTATTATGTGCACATGTACCACAAACATATTTACTATTGGTTAAAATTGACTAGTAGCAGCATTTCCAACCTCACTGGGGGAAACAGAGACAAGGATTTTAAGTGGACTAATCTGCAAGACAAGGGAATCAAATGTGTTAACAGTAACATATGATGTCACTGGTACTTTGCCTACAACCACGATCTTTTCTGGGGTACCTTCCTACTCTGTGATTCTATGATTCCTTTCTACAGCAACATTAAATGTAACTGCAAATAACGTAGCCAGCACACATGCAGAATATTCCCATTATCTTCTCTTCAAAGCAACGCATTCAATAACATTATCACATTCCACGCAACTAAGAAAATAAGTGTAAGAGTTCATGATGAATTAGGGAGGCCCTAATTAAAAATAAAAAAAAATTAAAAAATTTAAAAAAAAAAAAAAAAAGAAAGAAAAAACCCCACCACTTGTAGAAGAGTATGATTTAGAATTCTGCCTCCAAATGAAGATAAAGGCTTTGAAAAGCAAGCAGAAAGCACAGTTTCAAAATAATTCCAGCATTACAAGTTTCCCCAGTAAGGAATAAATTTGTGCTGAAGTTTCAGACAAACTTTTTAATGAGCATTTCAAACGCTCTTTGCAGAATGTGCCCTTTTGTTTATTGGTGTGCTGAGGTACTTCAAGGTTTTTTTCTTCCCCCCACAAGTGACAAGCAGGGTTTAAATTTTCATTTCATTAGGTTAAAATATGTCACTTTAATAAGATTTTGCATAGATCAGAGAAATAAAGGTAACAACATGGAATAGAAACTGTGTAGAGCCTTTAAAATAGCACAGTTATTGTCAAAATCTTACAGCAAGAACATTTTCATGAAGCAGATATCAGGAATATTACACATATTGGAATAAATATATTTCCACACAATTTTTTAAGACTGGTGAAGCATTTATCTTAATTTTATTTGAAGGAAGGGCCACGCTTTCACCTTTTTTTTTTTTGATACAATGGGACTATTAAAAATTTGTTGAAGATCTAGCTCCTTGGAAAATCAAACTTAGTGAAACACATCTAGCAGTCTTTTTCATTCATAAATAGCTTCATACTATTGAAAACATGGGTTACCACTTCATCTGCAGGACTGGAATGCCACAGATATGCAGTAAATCCTGGCAGAGCTCCTTGAAAGCACTTGACCTCCTTCACACAGCATAAGAGTGCTGTGTTTGTATAGTAATAGTATAAGAAAAACTATGTCCAGAGCTGAGGCTGTCACAGTTATCCTTCCTGAACCATTTTAAGGTGCAAACTTCCAGCTACAAATTAGTCTAGCAAGGCTGCATGTTGATAAGCTCTGCCGAATTAAAATACTGGTAGCTGTATTAGCTCCTTATACTACACTTACCCAAATAGATTAACACCTGAGACAGTAATTTTTAAAACACTTTCAAAATAATAATTTAAGATAATTCACCTTCCATGCTCTTGGGTCTTGAACATGAAAAGGAGGCCCTCCAAAAAGCTTCAGCACAAGCAGAAAAAGGCTGAACATGTATAGTTGATTTTGCTTTCAAAATATGCCAGCAGCCAAAGAAAACTCCAGAAAGCACAGAGCAGCTTTATACATGCAGTCATAACTTCCATAGCATCCAGTTTAACAGACTAAAAAGGAAAAAAAATTATAAGATAACAATGTCCTGGGTAGAAGGAGCTGTATTTTATGGAAGAAGACTGGAAGCACATCAATCTTCTCTCATATGCTCCTAGACACTTTCTTTACTGTGTAATAAAACTGTCAAGTTTTTTTGACTATAGTGAATTCTCTACCTTTCCTGTCAAGCAGCATAACCTATAAATATTTCAAAATAGATTCTATTTATCTCTGTTCCCCTTTAAACTGTACAGGAGTATGGAGAAGCACTTATGAATCACATACTATTTTGTACTTTTAATCAGCTGCAAAGCAATATAAGCATATGCTTACACATCAACTCCATCATCCTCATTAACGCTTCTTTCTACTGAACAAAATTAAAAATATAGAGTTAGTTGATGAAAGACTTAAAATTGAAGTGTGATAATTAACCTGGAGGTGGCTTCTTGCTAAATGGTCTGTCTTGCTCCTGGAATCTAAACCACTGACTCCCAATTATGGAACACAGCACACATTCACTGACTGTTAACACAAGGGCAACATTGCAAAGGTGTTTAGTTTCTTCATTCCCTGCTTCTGTTTGTCCAGATTACTTGGGGGCTTTTTTTAATTTTTTTTTTCTTATTATTAAAAACTCTACATTGGTATTCTGGGAAAGCACTACACACTGCCAGCCAACGTTACCACTTCGTTAATGTCATTTTTGGCATTGAAGTTTTTGCTTTTTCTGCAGTCTTTCACAGAGGATCTGTCAAATCCAATTTCTTTTGTCACACAAAATACTTCTTTTAGTCTTTCCTTGTCCAAAATAATCAAAGAAAAGATCATGTAGTGTATTCTTTTTTGAGGCTTAGGTTGGCTTTTTTTCAGTCTTTTCAAGGTCAAATAAAGACTGTGGTGCTGAAATAAAACTCATGACCCAGCAAGTATGCCGTGCACTGATATTTAAATGGAAAGACAACTCCGGTACAACTCAAGTTACCACTGGTTATCAAGTGGTTTTGTAGTAGATAACAATCATTAAGTACTTCACATTTATGTAAAAAGATTAATCCAGAATTCACAAAGAAGGTTTTTGTTTGTTCTTGCCATATAATCATTCCTTCTAGAATTCCCTTGGCTCTTAGTTCATATTTCTTTACCAGATTTCTAGCTATAAAGCGTTGAATAGGCAATACTCTCCAAAAAGCCCCTTTCTCTGAGGTGAAAAAAAGGACCAAATTTTCCATTGCTAATCCAAGTTCACATTTCTTAGCCAGAAACTGAGATTAACAAACATTAGCTGTGAAATTATTTATAAACAATATATAACAGACGATGAAGTAATCATAGTATACTTTACTCATGGCCTAAAAAAAAACCAAAAAACTGAAGTGAACTGTGTAATGGAAACCATTTCACAACTACAGGTTCATATAAACATTGAAAGAACTCTGGCAAAAAAGGGGGGAAAAATTGCTAATTTTTCAGCAAGAACAATCCCAAGGACTTCAGGGGAAAAGAGGCAAAGAGAAATGGCATTTCAAGGTTTTTTTTTCCTAAAGATTGGACTAAAATTTTTTAAAAGTGGCCACACAGAACTGAATACTGTGAATGACTTTCATTTCAAAACCTGCTTCTTTATAACAATGTATTGTACTTGTAGTTGCTGATGGGTATATTTCACACTAAATGAACTGTGGCAATTTATATCAAAATACTGAAGTTTTATGAGAAACCTCATTACAGTTCTTCTAATCAAATATTTGAGATGACTGAGCTTGTCTTTTGTGAGAAAGACTCTTGTCACTCGCAAAAATCAAAGAGTCTAGAGGAAGTCACCTTCCCAGACTTAAAGTATCAGATCAGAATTGCCATTGGGTATTTTATTGAGAAAAACAAAATTACCGTTTCCAGGTGCATGCAGGAATTTGTGATTCATGCAGAAGGGATCAATATCTGAAAGACCTTCTCTGATTTTTTTCTGTTGACACAGTAGGGTAGTTTTTTATTTTACATTTGTGGATTCATTTAGAAGAGAGGTACTCTAGCCTTTAAAATTCACTATACTCTGCAAAAGACAAACCAGTGTTTTATCACAGGTGATGAGAGTTTTTTCTATGCTCTGTTTGGGACACACAGTGTCCCAAATTTTTTCATACAACATGGTCACAAATTTTCAGCTGATTCTAAAATTTGAGAGGATTAGAGAGGATTCTGAATCAGCTGTGAAAGCCTCCAAACCACAGAAGTCCTCACAGGTGTCATGTCGTGCTTCCAGTGGAAAACAAAAGGTTGGATTAGGCAGAGACACACAGGTCCTTGTGCAGAATCCCCAAGGAGTACTGCTCTGTATTGTTTAGTTATCACTTCACTGGTACCTTTTCCCCAGCTACTTGCCTCCTTGCAGGAGGATATTATACTTCTCCCAGCCCAACCTGCCCATGGGATGAAAAGAAAATCCATTCCATTTGGACCCTTGGGGAACAGGAGACCTTTTCAACATGGGATTTTGGAAGATCAAAGGCAGTGGGCAGCTTTTCATTACATTTTTCAAAATACCATTCATTTTAGAAAGTTCAGCAGATATGCTGACCCTACTTTGCTCTTTTTTACTTGTACATTTCCACGCTGCCAGATTTCTTGTTCTGTAGACTTTTTTTCTGTCTCTTTGACTTTACCTTGACAATTTTCCTAATCTGATTACAGCAACTCATGCCAACAGTAGAAGAAAGCACATCATGCAAGAGAGTTTATTGTGTTGCCAAGGAATTTAGGTTAGAGATTTGGATTCCTACAAGTATGAAAATTTGACACCAGAGCAGAGCGTAGGAATAAGTGTTGTATTCGAGGTCCTTACAAAGGGTAAAGGGAAGAACATAGGGTACAAAAGGAACATGCTGAAAGACATAGAAATGGAAAGACAAGGGAGTGAACTATAACCCCTTCCTTTTCATGGTCACTTCCTTGAAACCATTCTTATGTTTACAGCTAATTTAAGACCTTTTAATAAGGAAGGAACCCAGCAGTTTACTTTTCAAGTTACATGATTTTAGGGTTATTAAAAAATGCTGCCTTGTGATGCATGAACTGCATGCTCTGCTCATTTAGGGCTGTTCTAGATTCTAGTCCTAGCCATAGTTGCCACAGCTACTCAGGAAAAGTGCCACAAACTAGTGACCTGCACACACAGTTTAAAAGTTGAGAGGTCAAACTTATGGCCCCATCTATAATTCAGGAAGCAAGAACCCGTTCCACCTCTGGTTTTTCCTTCTGGGTCCCAGAGAACACTAGCAGACCTCTTCAGGCCCTGGGGCAGGGAGGAGGGAAAGAACAGAGCAGTACATTGCGGTCTTTTGTTGTCCCTGACATGTTTTTAGGTCTTGTGTGTTGACTTTGCTCCTGGTTTCAGACAGCCAGCCTAGTAAAATGCCAGAATGGTTTTAATGGTATTTCACAGTCAAAATGGATAAGACCTGGGGTTGTTCTGCAATCATTCCCTTCTTGGCCTTGTGCATCCTCATAACATACACCACGAAAGCCCATTTGCATTGTAAATTCATAAAAGAAAAGTTCTGATGGAGGCTTGAAGACTCCCAAAAGACACAGAAAGACCACAGGAACAGCAGATGACTGGATTCCTTCCATTAAACCACTGCACTTCAAGTTCCTGCTGTTTTGAACACATTCATGGATGGCTTTCCAGATGTAGGTTCTCATAATGAAATGTGATTGTTTACTCCTTTCCAACAAGGAAGGTTACAGAACACAAAGGTACTGTTGCCTAAACTGATGTTGGTAGCATCACTCCAAAAGCCACTTTCTGGCTTCCAGCTGGAAAGAAGACGAGACAGTATTTCTCTATTAAATGACTAGTAATCATTCATTACTATTTATCACACCAATCCATACTTCAGGACACCAGACAGGAACATCATGCAAACTGACATGAGTACCTTCACTTCTGCATACAACCAAGTCCTTATGACCAGAGATGCAATACCAACAGTGCCTAGCAAATTCCTGATGCATTAAATACAGATTGAGAAAAGTGCCAATGGCTTCAAGGCTCTTGTTATCCTTCTCCACGAAGAGTGTTTATCATACCAAACATTGTTTAAATGGGGGATTTGGTTTTGAACAGAAACTGCCAGATATACTTTCTCATGGCTTCAAGAGTTTGTTGCTTTTTTCAATGTAGAGAAAAGTCTGAAAATATGTAAGTTTTCAAAGACATCCACAGTTTGTTTAGACATTTTTGCCAAATACTAGATAAAAAATAGAAGCCATTCTGTATCAAGGAGATGATCTAAAATAGTGCACATTACACACACTGGTGGTAAATCCTCTGTGAAAATTTCATTGATGCTTCAGCTGATGGTATTTTTTCCTGCCTGCCCTAATATATAACCTTCATATTAACAAATGATTGTGTGACCTCCAGCTAAGCCCAGGACCTCAAAGGAATGAGCACACAGAGAAATGTTCTGCCTTACTAAGTACAACGACAAGAATAACAAAATCTGATAACAGCATGCTTATA
>NW_020955363.1:2017628-2038861 GCF_003031625.1 Empidonax traillii | reverse complement strand
AGTAAAGGTGTCATTTCTCTACTGGAGAAAGCTTTGGAGCAGTGTTCAAGGCCACGTTCTGAATTTTATGTTGTTTTATATCATCAGTCCATATACTCAGTAACAAGAAAAGAAGTAACTGCAATAAACACTGAGTATCTCAATGCAGCACACACTTGATCTATTTTATTTATATGGCTGTCTGCTCTATGTTGAAATGCCAAAGTTATTTATGAGATGGTTCCATTATTTTTCTATCAGAAAGTTTCAAGCTCTTACTGGCAGCACAGCAACATTATCATTACACATTTTTAATCGACTTGTAAAATGTTGCTGGTTTGAAGCTGATATGCAATAATCGCTTTCAATGTTTAAAGAGAAAATTTGGGGTGGAAAAAAAATACAACTAAAATGTCTTACATAAATTCAAAATAAACTAGCTCTTACCCTTACTATGGATTTTTTTCTGCAATAGTGAACTCGATCAGGCTCCAGTATAACTGTATCAGTAATGATGTTTAATTACAATCATCATTGTTTCTGCATTGAATGAGTGAATTTCTGAGTAAGCAATGAGTAAGGCAGATTGATCAAACACTTGGGAGAGATCCCATCTCTGCTCTGGCATCTACCACTGTGCCATCATTTTCTTTTCCATGCAGCTGAAGGACTGATTGCCCATATTGCCTTGAAAAGTGTTTTTAACATCACAGCATAATATTCTGATGTGACTGGAGTCAGAGTTAGATGTTGATTGTCCCCTTTTCCCTAATTTCCCCCTCTGATATTCTTTGAGTTAAGTTTTGGTATTGAGACACAACTATTTGGGGCATTGCCCTGAGGTGGCTTAAAAGAAACTGTTCTCATGGAGGCACAAATGCTCTGGGGAATGCAGGTGTGGAATTTACCTGGAAATTTTGACTTTCTAAGGAAAAGGAATATGAACCTCTGGTACCTCTGATGCTACAAAGTATTAAGAAAAATTAGTGATCGTATTCCAGAATTTGTGACACTGCCCTGCAACTTTGGGAGCAGAAGGAAGCAGGGAACAGGATATTTGGGCTCTTTTATTTGAATTCAAGGGCATGGGAGTGGATCCTAAGTAGGAAATTTTCCATATTCTTTGCTATTGTGATTGGTTTTCCCAATCTGCAACTAGAATCTCATACAAACAAAAAATTTAAACCACAGAGATATTCTAAGTTATCAGATCATAAATAATCCAAGATAGAAGCATAAAATGGGGTCAAATAGGTAATTACTAACAAAGCTGATGTTAACTGCAAGGAAAATATTTTATATATTAAAGCTTGAGTTTTATGGTCAGATCCATATATGTGTCTAAAAATTGCTACTACAGTTAAATTCCATCTCCTGCCTAACATCCATGCAATGCAAATTAAGGCACCTGTCAATTACACACAGAACCACTGAAATTAATATACAAGTGTAAACATCAAATTCCATATGTATCCAAATACATAAATGTATGTATTTACAAAATTATTTCTCACTTCTCACCCCATCTAAGAAGGGTCATCTTCTTTGTCAGCTGTAGCTGCCAGCTGGATACCAGAGATATTTGTGAAAATTCTCATTCCTTTTAGAGCAAAAGAAGATTTTCCCTCCATTCCAGTCAATACCAGCTACTGGGATGTTTTCCTGGAAGCATCATTTTACAGTACAAATCTGAATTTTCATACATAATGAAGAGCACTTCTCTCCAGCTGAGGTCAGAAAAGTTCCTCAGAAGATGATCTGGTTCAAATCACATCACTTTCCCTGCCTGTTTTTCTAAACTGTCCAATGCCTTTCAGGCGATGTAACTACCATCCCTGATAAAATAGTAAGGAGCTCAGAGTAGGTTTCTATGTCAGTATATTTACCAAATGCTTTAGTTCAGTTTACCTCCCAAAGCTATCTGTATGCTTTAACATGATTAACTAATTGCTTATTTCGAGAAGATAATAGCTTTGTCTGTTAGATCTACCTTTCACTGGCATAGACAGTTAAAAGTCTAATGATAAGGATGCCATTTGCTAGTCAAGTCACCTTCCTTTATTTTTTTTTAAACAGTAAAAAAATGAAACAAGAAAAAAGCAAACCAAGCATAAATTTAGATTAGAAAAAAGGAATTCAGAAGTAGAAAGTCAAATACTATTAAATTCCAGATACTCCTATATTAAATCTGAAACTGCCTCTACAAATCCGTTCAGGTTGAAATCACAGTCGATGTGCTTAGTTTTCATTCATTTATCAGTATTAACTTTAATCTTTCATTGGTGTAAATAAATTCTTAGGTATCATCGTTTTACACTATTTAACTCATGAATACTGATACAATATCAAGTACAAATACGGAAACTGAATTGAAATCTTGAATTTAATCTAGATTTAATAATCTAGTTGCACGCATTGCTTCCTCAAACTTTCTAAAGAGTGAAAAATGGTCATATTTATACAAGTTCAACACTCAGATGAGAAAACCTTGCCATGATGGAGAAGGAAACTATTTCATAACCTTGATTCTGAAAAGTGGTTACCACTTTGCACAACAACTTCTTTATCATCTAGTTGACAGGACACAGAATGTTTAAATGAGAACATCTGCAGCTTTCTTTCAATACTCCAGGGAAAGCATGAAAAGCAATATGTCTGGTTAAGAGCATGAGCAATGGGGATTCTTTCTTTGCAACTCGGTCAAAAGATGCTGCATGTAGGCATCTTAAATTTTTTAAAATGAATTTATTTAGAATTCTTAAAGGAACCAGATGTTGCTACTGTATCTGTGCTTCAAAATCCTCTGAGTTTAGCAGCTGGAAGCTGACATACTTACTCCATTAATTTAGATGTCTGTGAGCATTTCCCATAGAATAATTGTGCTGCATAATGTATGACTACTCATTCTCTAGTAATGTCCTTCGAAAGAAAGGAAGGAGAGGAGGAGGGAAACAGAAATATGGAATTTCTTTGAATTTTTTTTTTTTTTTTTTAACATCTGGGTCTAAATGTTGCACTTAGAAGCGAATAAAGTCCAAGAGTGTCCCTGTTGCTTTCAGAGGGCTTAAGTTAACCAGGTCCTCCATAGGTCTCTGAATGGCCAGCACTGTTCCCTTTGGTTTGTATCAGCCAGAGAATATTTTTTTGTAGTCCGAGTGTGATTACTTCCAAACTTTATACCTGTTTTGAAAAAGGACATACAGCAAACCAGTATCCAAACCATGGACCAACCATCTGCTTAACCATCACTAACTTCATCGGGGAATTCTGTTTCCAAAGTGATGATATTGAGTCTAGGAAGCAGCTTGCTAGATGCATTTGGTTTTGTTACTCTTAAAGCAGAGGAAACTTTTATGGGGAAAAAACACTTCCTCAATACTAATCTTATCATATCCCTTTTCATGTCACCTCCTAGCTCTCCTTCTGAATCTCTTGAAAAGACTAACTTCCCTAAGATATTGTAAGATACTGGAGAGTGGCATCTCCAAAAGAGATTTGCAGAAGCTGCAATCTGCTCAGCTAATGTCCTTCTCAGCCAAGAGGCTTCCAGCCCTTCCTCCCTCCACCCAATTATGGCTGTAAGCACTCACACTAATCATACTCCAGTAGAACTCACAAAACGCTGCTCTTCATCTCTCATTTATCAGAATATTTTCCCTTGGTGGAGGGAAAAAACACAACTGTTGGGTGTAGAACGGCTCACATTTTCATATCATGCCATATGTACAATAATAAAGATTAGAACAGTCTGTAAGGGGAAAAAGAACACTCACTAAGCTGCCCATTTATAATAGCAAGCCGTGTTCATCCAATTTCCTATTCTGAAAAGCCACCTAGAAGTTCCTTTCCCCTGCTATCATACCATCCCCATGCATTTCTGAAAGGTTTAAGACAAGAAACTTAAAATACCTGAGTTGGTATAGACAGAGTTTTTGCTTGACCTTGCTATGAATAATGAAAAGATATCTTGGCAGATGTTATCCAGTAGGAAATATCCCTGGGCTTTTGGAACATATTAGGTGCAGAAAATTGCAGATCTAGGCCTTTGGCAGGTCATCCTGTTCAAAAAGAAGGTCTCAACACCGTGGAAATCCATTAAAGCATCCCACTGCTAATGTTAACTTGCAGAATGGATCACAGAAAAGAGCATAGAAACACTGCACTCTCCTACCCTGTGTGGATAGTTTCCCTCCTCCCAGCCTTGATACTCTCAGAAACAGCCCAATATGAGGGTGCAATTAAACAATGCCTGATATCTATGTGTACAACAACCATGAGCTACACCTTTAAAAAGAACTTCAGTGTCCTAGCTGCAGGATTTCTTTTAATCCAGCATACTAAGTGTTTCACCCTGGTCGACCCAAGAAATCAGACAGTGTCAGCAGACACCATGAGGTCCCATCAACACTGGCATCCCCTATAGCTCTCAGCACAGATGTGACAGCAATGGACTTTGTGTTTACCACCGAGGCTAGAAGTAAATTAACTGAAGTCAGCTTACTAGAATAAACTTGTGGGGGACTAAGGAAGTGAAATGGAGATACTCCTAACAGGAGCAGAGAAACTGAAAGATGTAAGAGAGTGATACCAAGATCAGACTGAAAGACTGGCTTGTTCTGTGTGAGAAGATGGTAAAATAGATTAAAACCATCCTTCTGCCAACGAACTATGTAAGAGCAAAATCTGGACTACTTTTCAAAAAATCTTTGCAAATCACTTGAGATTCAAATACAAGTAATTTCTCGTGCCATCCAGGTAGTTGTCAGTTCTCATTATCTCTAATCACACATAAGGCTGTAAGAGTGGCACAGTCTCATTTGTGCCACAGATCAAATTTGATCAGGCCAATATAGCAGGAAAAAGGAGTCAATTAGAAAAAATCTTTAATAAATTTTGGTGAATGCAGCCAATGAAAGAAAGATAAACAGAATTTAAAGATCTAGTCAAAGTGAATTTAAAAATAGCATTCTTGTATATAAACTGCTTTAAGTCCTCACAACATACACTCAGTGGAAGAAAAAACCTGTACTGGCTCTTATTTGTATGCAAGCTTGTTGGTTGTTTTATTTGAACAGAGATGACAGGGAACTTCTAAAGAATTATTAACCTATGAGGTTTGGTTGTCAATAGGTAAAGAATTGAAAGTAGTCCTCCTATTAAGATTTTCAACAATAAATATCTTTTCTGTAATGTCTCCTTCTGAAGACAAACATGACTGTACCACTATATACAGTACTTAGAAACTATAATTAAGGTTACCCTCAATGACAACAGTAACAGAATTTAAGCCCTAGATAACCACTCGGCCTGTGATAAATGTGAAAATGAACAGGCACTGAAATAGGAATAAGAAACAGTCATGAACTTGAGTGACAGCAGGAATAAAATGACCACATTGTATAAAAGAAAAGTATGTGGATTGCTCAAGAATGAAATAAGAACATCCTACATCAAATATATGATACAGTGGAGTTAATAGAGGAACTCTATACAGTGAAAGCAAGGCAGTGTTCATCACAAACAAATCATGTGCTTATCACACACAAAAGGGAAGATCATTAAAGTGAAATTACTACATAAGCTAGCACAACATTTAAAACCTCAAGAGAGTCTACAAAGCGGAGAAAAAGGAAGGTCTCATATATGAGAGTCTGGAGTATATTCAAAGGAAATGGAAAATGTGTTGAGAAATAGTTTTAAAAAAATACTCTCCTGGACAGAGGAGCTGCATCTATACCATTTCAAAAAGAATAACCTACTGTAGGAAAAAACAGAAATCTTTTTTATTATTTCAGTACTTCACCATTTCTCATTTTTAGCATTACCTATATTGGTATTGTTAATAATCATCACAGATGTTCTGTGAATTACACCTGTTTTGATGATGCTCCTGTTTTCCTTCTGTGTTCTGTACACTTATTTTTCTTTGAGGATTTTTTCCATCTATTGACTAACCATAAAGAAAGTTTTTCCTCAGGAATTGCTCTTAGTACATATTTTTGTGAGAAAGAAACAGGCATATATGAGTAAAAGTGCTTAATTTTGTACATTGATATTTAAAAACTGCTTTGATTTTTGAATACTGAACTCTGTCTGCATGAATGATATCCAAATGGAAAGTCAATTTTAATGTTTTATTCCACAAGGTATTTAATACCCCCATCTCTTGAATGCCAGAGATAGGTTTTTATTTTTAAAAAATCAACATTGGAATTATTCATAGAGTCTCTCTGTTAAAATTGATCCACAGTCCATCATGATGTTTATAACCAAATTGACTATATTGGGGGGAAAAAAAAAAATGATTAGTTAAACTCCAGAGTGGATTTGCTTACGTTTAAGATGTTAGTACCCAGGATTAGAAGCCTATATTTTCCTCCTCTCAGTTTACTACTTGTATAGGTCCCTTTGATTCATATATCATACAAATTGCAAATCTAGAGTTGAGCATCAGGAAAAAAGTCTTAAGTGAATTTCAATTATTCAATTGTTGTTTTAAAGAGCACTATAAAGGAAAAAAACCAAAAGGCAAAATTTTAGGTCACACATCAGCCTACCCACATGATGTAATTGCCTATTGACTGATAGGAGAGTCAAATATTTGGCCTGTAAATTCTCCCCCAAAGACCTAGACTCAGCTTTGAAGGGATCACTCTGTAACTTGTGTCTCTCAGAAATTTGGTTGTCATTGTATTAATCACATCTACTTATTAGTTATGAGCCTCTGTCATGTAGGGGGACTTAATCCATACATTTACTACTGCACACACCACTTTTGAGACAAAAATCTACCCCACCCTAATATGCTTCCTGACCCTTGACCCTAAAGCTATAAAAACTTTGGCTAAGGATACGACAACTCAAGCTCAGGACATGCTGCTAAATGAAACACAGGACACAGGACCAAACTCAGACTCAGGCTCTGTGCTCTGCTCACCACCCCAGTCAAATGAAGTTTTAACTGTGGGTTGAAGCAGCCGCTTCCAGCTCTACCTGGAAATAGAGTTAGGTCTGTACTCTGCCTTTATACAAAACCCTCTATAGAAAGTGCCTTCTACCTGCAGAAATGATTCCTGACTAGAAAGAGGAAAGGAGATTTAAAAATAGGTCATTAGGATAATAATTAAGAAACAAAGCTGTCTCAATAGAACACTTACAAACACAAATGTACCTGAATTAATGCTGTGCATGGACAGAGTATATTTTCAAAGATCTCATATAGTTGAAAATTAAATTTGCACTTTCAAACAGTGATATTCATTATTCAGGACATTTTTTTTAATAGTCAGATTCAAATTTGAGCTGGAACTCACGTACAAGTGATGGGAGCAGGCCGTGAAAGAGAGCAGCACATGAGCACAACCAGAACTGCCTGACTGGCTGCAGACCTGCAACAAACAGCAGCTTGACACCAATGGTCTCCACACGGTGGAAAAACCAAAATGTATACATACATCTTCACACAGAACAGCATCACAGAATTGCCCCTTTTCCACAGTAATTCACTCAGAGCACAAATACATGCAGATGATGGGCATGACCTGTGTGATTCTGTCAATTCTGCCTTTATCATCACAAAGGAAGGCTATCATTAGTTCCCTAGAGCAAGGCACCTATGAGAGACTTGGACATCTTTATCCTCTAAGGATAAAACTCCCTCCCACAGGAGCAGAATAGGTGATGCTTGACTAAGGGTTTCAAAAGGCCTTTTTGACCAATGAGCCTTTTTGGACCTGAATTTAAATGCCTTTTAAGGAGGGGTAAAATTGTTATTTTAGTAGACTTCTTACACTTCAGACTCTGCAGTCTAATCTTGATAACCTTCAGAGGAATTAAATGAAAGATACAGCTTCTGCAATGAGGGTGGCAAACATGGGTATGAATATTTTTTCCATAGTGCAATCGGCTGATTTTTCAATCACTAGCCATGTTTATTAGCCTTTCCTATTTATATATTCTTCATTTCTAAATACTTCCTGTGAGCAAAATGTATCAGATATCACGTTACAGGGTGGAACAAAACATGCAAAGTTACAATGCTAGGATTAAAGTACTGTTTTTGCAACGTTAAAAAAATCCCAGCATAAACAATTAAGCTTTTGAATCTACTATGTCATTATCAAGTACAAATGATGCTAATTCCCTCTGATTTCCAAAGTAATGGCTGTGGAACCTGATCTCCTATTAGTAAAGTTTCCCAATTACCACATAGATCTAAGATACAAATGGCATTGGATGTAAAAGTCCATAAATAATGATGATAAAAAGCCACTGTTCCTGTGCATCTAGGTTCTCTTTCTGATATTTGGAAAAGTGTCAAGGGTATCAGATTCAATTCCTGGCTTTTTGTATGCACAGCAAAGATTTAGATAACAGATCTACTTTAAATCAACCACATATGGGCACCTATCTGCAGCCTCTCTATGAATCAAGCAATGATACTCAACCAGTTAGTGTTATAAGTCTAAGACAAAAAGTCCAAATAGCAGATAAGAAATTCTCCCTTACACAGCACAAGCAGGAGGCATAAAAGGTTTCTGTCCAAGCAAATGGGTGATTTTCAACAAAGCAATAATGAATTTCAAATTATTTTTGCTGAAGAACAAGAGAAATTAGGCTTTTGGAAGGAATGTGGCCCACATTTGAAGGACTACAATATGGTCTCACTCAGCTTTGCAAAATCCTTCACAGTCCATAATCCAGCTCTGCAAAGAAGTGTCCAAGATCCTATACACAGAATGAGGAAGAATCAGGGCCCATAGTCCACTTCAGCTGAGATTTACACACTTAGAATACCTCCAGCATTAACTTCATATGACTTAAGCAGCTGAGAAAATATTTATACCAAACACCCACATGTCAGAGTCAAAAGAAAGTGAAACGTAGAGAAAATATAATTAGAATCACCTTCTGCAAATTTGCAAGAGTTCGTTTATTGGAGCTCCCAGACTTTCTGCCAAAGGTAGGTGGGACCTTTCTAGTTTACTTCTTGAAGTTTAAGCTTCAAACAGCACAAGAGCAACCTAGGTTTCTAAGTTTTTTTCCTGAAGTTGTTCCCAATTATATAAAGCCACTTATTGTGATTGGCTGCATTTCACTTTCAGAACACTTACTAAAGTATCATTGCCATAATAATAAAAATAATACAGTGCAGAGTTCAAGGTATTTTGCCTCCTGAGAGTGATGGGAAATTGAAACTATGGCAACATTAACTAGTAGACTGCTTAAAATCAGAAAATAAACTTCTTCAGCAACTTTTATAGTTTAGCTGATGTAAGGGAAGTGTTTTGGTCTCCAACAGTACGTCATGAAGATGATGTGTGTAGTATTTCTCAATTATACAGAGCTTGACACTAAACAGATGACTGCTCTGCAATCGAGAAACAAAAACTGAGAAAGCACCAGCACAGAAAATTTGCAGCACGAGAACGCAGAAAACCATTTCTGATTGTTCGCCCCTCAGGATGCAAAAACTAAACCAGAGCAGGAACAGAAAATTACAAAAATGTATATGGATAAGATATTTTTGATTGTGTGTTTTACACAATTCACGTATCACAAAGTCAACTTTATTGTTGTAGTGCTGCCATATTTCAGCTTCAGTCATCAGTTTTAAATAGTGAGCTTTGATACTCTTATGTGCTAATTAGTAAGTGATAGAAGTCACAGAAAGTTATCATCTGTCAAGTATTTTTAGACCTAACTCAAGGAATGTAAAATTGAGGCTTGCCAACACTGTTTGGCAAAGACTAAAGTAGCAGTGACACAGCATATACTTGCATCAGCCCTAAGTCTGCATCCCTCCAAGATTTGCAAAGCTGGGAGCTGTTCAGAACATATTCATTGCAGCGTCTGGTTCAGTTGGCTTAAGGATCTGGAATGACATACTTTTCTGCCTTAAAAATATGAACATAGGATAAGTTAACAATAATAGGTTATGAACTTTTTAATATATTGTTAATAAATAACTGTGCATAATCCAAAGGAACAGCTTATCTTCAAGCATCATAACTACAGACTGCTAAATCAGTGGAAGCACATCAAGAAACAAGACAACACAGTTTGGGTTTGGGGGGCTTATTTGGTGATATTTTTTTTTTTAACTTCTTAAGGAAGGAAATGGAGCAATAAGAACTATTTTGATGCCTGCTTTGACACATAACATATGACAAGGACAAAATCAAGCATTCCAAATGAGAAGACAATTGAGTTAGAATCAGAATGACAGCTAGTCAAAAAGTTACTTGATTAAAAAGTAAGATGAGGTAGTAGGTGCAGTCATAACTTCCCTCTGCTGTATTTCTACTGAGAAGGGTGTTAAGATCTTGTTTGCATAGGTGCACTTTGCATCTCATTACTTCTCATTTTATTACAACTGCAATTCTGCATTGCCAAAAACGGCCTTTTAGAGTGAAGGGGAGTGATTTTTTAATCCTCTAATTTAAAAGAAACATACAGAGAGCTCTGCTGTCTCTAACACTGGCTCATGATTTATTTTACAAGCAGTTTCACACAGCTCTTTACTAAACAGACATTCTTTGTGCTTTATTACAAGTTTGCTCGGTTGAGTCATGCTCTCTGTGGGATGTTGTGTCTATATTTTATTTTACTCTAGCCATTAATTACCTTCTGGGGCCTGTATCGTGTGTCTTTCAGTCTCATTTATTACAACGGCGCCTGCTAGTGTTGTTCAAGTTAAGAGGCTGTCAGTATTTCCATTAGAAAACCCATCTCTCAGGGGTTTATAAGTCAGCTGTAAAGCTTTACTCCTGGCTGATGGTTGGCATACATGGCCACAGCCAGAAGGGTTCTTTCTTTTCTTTCTTAAATTGAACTAGGAAATTAAAAAAAACTCAATGTCATAAAATCAGACGTGAGTTTTGATTCCTTGTTTTTGAAACTCAGAAACAGCTTTATTTCTTCAAACCAAGCTTTACAGGCTGTTTGTCGATGATGTAAGTCAGTGCTTGTGAGTTTGGCTATTTTTAAGGGATTCAAACCATCCTTCCACTTTCTTTTCCATTACTGAGCTTTCATCCTCAACACTTTACCTGTGACTGTCAGGTCTGGGGTCTGCTCCTCTGTAGCTGCTGCTGTCTGAAACCACTTTTGAGTATTCCTGCACATATAAGCCCTTCCATTTAGGTCCAGCAAAAAAGAAATGCTCTTTTCTTCCTATATCTCTCTAACCATCATGCTCACTTGCATTTATTAACTCTATGTCTCCATTTTGCCCAGAAAAGTTGTGGATTCTCCATCCCTGAGAGTGTTCAAGGACAGGTTGGATGGGGCTTCAGGCAACCTGGTCTAGTGGAAGGTGATCCTGTCAATAACAGGAGTGTGAGAACAGGATGAACTTTAAAGTTCCTTCCAATCCAAACTATTCTGTGATTCTACAACTTTGAGCAGAACCAGGAGGAGGCAACCCGTGAGATTTACACACACCAACACCTGATTTCTTCTCAGTTTAGAACCAAACTGATTCATGTGGGAGGAGTAGACACAAACTGGAGATGTGTTTAATCTCAGTGTTCTCATAATGGGAAAGCATCTTTATGGAAAAAAAAAAAAAAAATTCATCCTAGGTCACCTCTTCCCAAATTGTTTGCTGAACTACTACCACAGCTGGTTTTCACATGCTACACAAAGGAGCTCATGAAAAATAAACCTGAGGTATACGAAGGAAACAAGCTGCAGAAGACTGTAAAAAGTCTTGATTAATCTGCATTTTTATTTACAACCTGAATAACAGTGGAGAATAACCCAGCTATCAACCACAGACAGAGAACTGAGAATTAAATTAGTGCATTTGTGAGATGCAGATAGGATGAAAGTGAACACTGTTTTAGCATGGCAAGGAGTAAGTAATGAGACTGATAAAGACCTGAGCTCAACTAAATAAGCTGCAAAAAAATCCAGTTAAATAGAATTACTACCCCTACAAATCAGCAGTGCTTGGCATTAAGCTTCATTTGTCTTAAACTCCCTATGATGCATGCTGGTTTATCAAACTTCTGGGATAGATGATAGGTTGCTTATTTCTATGCTGTCTTATATAAGTGAAGTGGCATAGCTTCTGAAAATTCATTATCCCTCTTTTATTTTAACTGGTCAGAATATTCTGCTTATTTTTTCATCTAAAGAGAATACAATTGTCATTTACTCAGTTCTACCTTATACTATTAATAAGAAAGAAGATCTGTATGGAAGATGAGGTAACAGAGACAAGAGGACAATAAATCTACACAAAATAATTTATTTTATCCAGGTGAAAGAACATATTAGACCAAGAGGAAAAAAGGAGTCCTTCAAATGCAAACCCAGAATTCTGTCTCAGATTATACAATCACATTAATTATGGAAATAATCTTAAATGATTGTGAGATAACCTAGCTGAATAAACCCTTTGTGACCCCCTCCTCTGTAAGCTCCCAACAGCAGTGTAGTTATCCACAGGCTCTCACTCAGAGAAAATTTTTCTCTCTCTAGTAAAGTTAAGAAAGTTAAGACATTTTACATCATAATACATGTGGGGCCTTTATAGCTGCAGAAATAACTGTCATAAAACTGGCCGCTGAAAAATACTTTTGTCTCCTGTTGTTCTAGGATTTGGATTTGGTTTTGAGCTGCCTCATCCATTGGATGTAAACCACAAGAATGGGACTGAACACGTGAACCTCAGCTCAATATTGAACAAATATTCACCCCATTAAACCTCCTCATTTTTGTAGGCCTAATGCTTTGACATCATCAAATTAATTTTGCTTCCCATAATTTTGAGGGCAACCTATTTTCATACAGCGGGAGTTGATGTTTTCTGTAATAACAATAAGCCTTGTTGGCATTTTTCTGTTCTGGGACTATCCAAACAACAAAAAGCAATAGTATATGAAGGGACAATATACTCAGAATGCTCCAAATCAAGATAGATACAAGAACGAAAACTTCCTCATTCATTTCCTCAGTGACTCTCCCCACATATGAGAAACTCAAAGACAGTTTTGCTGAAAAATTATGAATACTCTGGGTTTGATGAGTTGGCCACTGGAAATTTCCCACAGGAAAAGATGCTCAAGCTGCTGTAACAAGTGTTAGATATGCAATACCTAGTTAGCCCAGTATTGGAGTTCACATCTTGATGGTGAATCCTCTCACCCCATAGACATACTGGACCCCTTCAATTCACATCAAACTGTAATTTCATTTTTCATACAGAATTCAGGTTTTTTGCTGTGCTAACTTTACAAAATGAGCCTGTTTTGTAGATTAACAATCCATTCTCTCTGCATCTGTTTGAATTCATCAAAGACAAAAATAAATCTTAACACAAGAACAATATAGGACAGGAGTACAACCTTCAAACCCAATTTCGTTGGGGGTTTTACATTTCTACCCCCAGCTCTTTTTTAATGGGATGAATAGTGTTTACTTATTTTTTTTCTCTGCAAAGTTTACTGTAGCAATAAAGATTCAATTCAAACATGAAGTGGTAGTTCTTATTTAAGATCCGCACTCATATACAGTTCGTAGCAAGTTACTGTCGATAAATCAAACTGGTATTTCTCCATAACTCCTCTCAAGCTATTCTGCTCTGTTCTCTAATTCAAAGAGGAACTGCCAGTCATTTTTATGAGTAATTTTCAGTTTATTATCTTGGTTGACTAATGGGTTTCCCTGTTAACTCTTACCTATACTTGCCACTGAAAAATAATTAAAAGTGACGCCTCAAAATATTCACTGCTGTGGATTTATTAAAATTAAGTTTTGCTCAGGACAACAAGCAACATGCCTGCCTAAAGACAATGAAATCTTCAGTGAGGAAAGGAGACTTCTTTGGCTGTGGCTAATGGGTGAGTAGGGAGATTGCAGGGCTGAAAGTCAAATGAGGTAGAATAGAAAGCCTGAACTTCTGCCATAGAAAAAAAAATTGATCAATGAAGAAGTGATAGAGGACCTAAAGAGATTTAAACTCAGAGCTATTTTTCTTCCAGTCTAAAAGCAGGTTCATAGCTTTTGGCTCAGAGGGTTTGGCTCAAAGTTATAGACCTTTCATTTCACATCTATATGACACAAGTGCTCTCCAGGTGCACAGCAGGGTGCAAGGGGAGCCTTTTAACATGGCACTAAGATATTGTCCCCAGGGAAGAAAACTCAGCTCAGTATCATTTTGTAAGCCTGCAGATACACAATTTAGAGTCTGGGAGTTATCTACAGACTTCTGCTAATGGTCCTAAGTACTTCACCTTCCTATTTTGGGCATAGAAATGGTCCTTCTTGCCTATTCATAGTCAGTTAAAGATTAAATTTTTTTCTTGCCACATCTAGTAAACCAATTATATTTAAATGAATTTAGACACAGCCACTAAGTATATTTATAAATAATTAGTAACTCATATGTATTGCACCACAAAGCAAAACACTGCAGTTCTTTCAGCATTTAACCCTTTTAAATGCCTCTTCTGATACAAATGGGGAAAAAAAAATCCTGTATTTTAATAGAATGATACCAAATCTTAGGCTTCTACAGATCCTCAGTACACTGCCTCCCCAGGTGACAAACTTGGCAGCACTCAGAGCACTGTGCCCATGAACAGCTCTGGACTGGAGCACTAGGGCTGGCAGTGACTGCAGAGTTACTCTTGGAGCCAGGGAGCCAGAAAGGGATAAAGGAGAAGATGAGTTTCTTTATCTAATGGAATGCTTCAAAACCCCTTGGGCTTTGTATTGGTCTGCCTGCTTCTGAGCACTCTTCCTGTCTTCCTGGGGAGCAGGGGCCTGTCTCGTGGCAGGTGGCACACCTCCCTTTGTTTTAATACATACAGGCTGTGCTGAGACCAACAATCCCACATCGGTACTGATCCCTGCCACCCTGGCATATGCTTCTGAAAATATTTCCTGGTGTCAGGGCCACCTGGTCTACAAAGGCACTAACTGCAAGTATGTCGTTAAAGTTTTGTGACAGCCATTGTCCCACTGAGACAGGAGACCAGGTTATAGCTGTCCAATCCTCCTGGCAGATTGGTCTTTGCAATATTCTGCTGTACAGAACAACTTCTCCTGATTCTTCACAACCTCAGCCAAGGGCATTCTGAGTATTTCAAGCACCATGAGGGACCTGAAATCCCTTTTGACAAATTAGAAAAAGGGACTTCACACCCCTTTCTGTGTGTGCCAAGGGACTCTACTACTCGCTGTGTGATACAAGGGACACAAAGCCTTTCCCCTGTGTGGGTCTTCAAAACCCATCGGCATTGTAGGAGAGATTCAATCCACCCCCACTCTTCCTTGTGCCTTACAGGGGCTCCACATCTGCTCTGTGTGCACCTTGCACTGATCAGGCTGCACACCCATTCTCGAGCCATCACCAATAATTTCACCAAATCTGCACAAAATGCCACATCAACAAAGAGACTCAAATCCACCCACCCTTATCATTTATACAGAATCTGCTCATGGAATTTTAACACTCACCCTTTGGCTCCTCCCTGATCAGAAGGTCCCAGGTGAACTTGCCCAGTGCCAGCAGCTGGATGTTTGAAGAAGGCAGGCTCCGAAGGTGGTAGCCTAGGGTCCCATTTGTTTAGGAAACTGTTTAGGAAACTTCCCAGTCGGAGCATTCATGAGACCGTCAGTCACACTCCCAACTCCGGAGACTTTAACTGCTGAGACCGAAGCCCCTTCAAAATGAGCCAACAGGTCCCTCAGCTTGACTCCCTACACTCCACTCACATACAGTCAGACCAAGTTTCCTTACAGGTTCAACCTCAGGTTTTCCCATAGCAGAGTCTGAGATGTCTAATTCCATAAAAAGCAATCCATTCAGGGCACAGAAACACAAACAGTCTCAGCTGGGTGCCCCCAAGGGGGACCCCAACAAAGGAACCCTTGTGCTTTTATATCCTCATATTCTACCCACACACACGTCTCACTCTTCCTCTTGAATCCTGCACTCCTGTTCTCTCCCATTGTCCATACACCTTGCTGAGTCTTCAGTGCCCATTGTTATCCAAAGGGTTGGCAGTTCACAGCCTCTTGTCTTGGGCTCCAGTGTGCATCTCAGTGTGCATCTCAGTGTGCAAACTCAGCTACCTGCACCAGGTGTGTTCCTCACAATACAGATCAGTATTCAAAAGGGACGTTGTTTAAACCAAACCCTGTCCACCCTGCAATACAGATGCACCCAAGTCTTTTGCCACCATCTTGCTACTCTTCAGGATGGCAGCTGCTTTGAGGGAACAATAGTGCCAAACACCAGATGCTTCAATGCTTAGAGTTCTAATTCCACAGAGCACATAGAAATATTTCTTATTCACTTTCATTTAATTCCTTTGGTCGTATTAGAGAGCATGGGAAAACATAGTCCTGCAGTGAATAATATCTGCAGAGTTCAATCTCACGTAAGCTATTTTATGGGAATACATGGATGGAAACAGGGACCATTTGGCTCCTGAAATATGAGATTTTAGTAAGTGACTACAAGAACAAAATTCTTCTCAAATATTTGCAGAAAGGGAACAAAAATGGCAGAACAGTAGAATTAACTTCTCTAGAAATTCCCCACAAGCTTTACCCAGGGGTGTACATTACTCAAATTATGTACATAAAATAAAAACAGGATAAAAAATTTTTGTTCTGATTTTCATACACTGATCAAATGCATTGGAAGGATGAATTCATTCTTTGTTGTTTTCAAAACCAGTACACCATAATGAATATGTAAATGCTTACTCTAATTAATGAATTACAATTCAAGCTGCAGACAAGCTGTTGCTTTTTAGATATTACATTGATTGAATTCTCTGTGTCTTTTTTGTTTTAAGTACACCATTATCCTCCAGCAAAGCATTTGATTTATGATCCAGATACTGTGGAAGTTTTAACTTTTATCCCCAGATGTCTCAAAAAAATAAAGACAAAGTAAGCATGTAACTAGGAATGACACCAAATGTCAACATCCCAGCAGTTTATACAAGAAATATACTTTCACATGGGTAGTGCTACAGAGGGCCAAGGTAAAACAAAATAGATGGGTCATCCACAGGGGGGGAAAGGCCACTTTGGGATGATTATATAATACATTTTTTTATTGAACCTTAGTCATTCACAAACAGCTTTTCCACCCAACCAAAATCAAGATGTGTTTCCTCCACTTTGCTTTGACCTTGATCACTGGCATATATCCTTCCTGAGAAACAATTCTAAGTCAACAACATAAGCTTCATTATTACCTACATTTTTCAAATAGACAAGAATAATGCACAGCCCAAATCTATGCTTGACACCCTTGTAAACCACAATGATCCTTCTATACACAGAGGGGCTTGCAGGTAAAGCAGTATGATTTGGGTTGTCAGAATTCACATAGTTAATTTAGCATTAGCATGAGTCTGAACTTAAAAAATGTCACATCAGAGTTGTCAGACACAGCCATACTGTTATTTTATCTTTTCAGTTAAAGCATAGAGTCACTTGATTCAATGGGCAAGAAAATTTGCCTGGATACTCTAAAAAAGTCTGTCTGGTCATGATGCCAACCAAGCTGCAGGTAAATTGCAGTGCAAGGGCAAGCAAACCTAGCAGAGAAGATGCACTTAATCACTGCAAAAGCCTCTGCACAAAACAACAAGCACTACATTTCAGTCCAGCTGCTGTAGACACATCATCACACACTGTACTAGTCATATAAGAAATGTCACAGCCTATACACACACAGAAAATAAGCACTTAACTCTGCAGTGTTTATATATTTACAGATTAGCGTAGAGACACCTGCAACATCACTACCACAGCTCTTAGGGGGACACTGCATTAGTCTCTGCAGAGTAGTCTTCTTAATGCTCAGGAAGATGTTTTTTGAACACTGGAGAGTCAATCTATTACATTGCCTGTTGATTTTACAGCAAAAAAAAGTATCTAGATGCTCTCTGAAGGGTAAGTTTAGACACTTTTTAAATAAAATCATTTTATTTGCATGGAAATACATAAAATAGATATGACAGATGATTCTTTTCAGATACTGATGCAAGAGAAAAGCAAAAGAGACATAATATGGAGAGCTGATCAAAGAAAAAGTAATTACAACCTAACGATGCCCTGTAAAACTGAATCAGTGAACCCTTGCCAAAATTTTATTTGAGAGAATCAAGAGGAAAAATTGACTAGTGTTATAGTAATATCATAAAATTCTTATTGACATTTCCAGAACAAATGTCTCAATATTTTCCCCCAAAGTATTTTTTAATTATCTACTACTCTAGAAGTAAGTCAATACTAAAATGAAATAATTACTAGTCCAAAATTACCTTTCCACTGGATTTGATTTGGAGAACGAGGAAATCAGTGGGGTTATTTTAAAAGAAAGGGAATTGTTGCATTTTTCACAAGGCAGTCTAACTATACAGTCAGATTTAGATAACCCAGCTAAGTGACAACCAAAAAGCAAACTGGCAGGAAAATAGGAAAATCACATTAAATTGCTCAGCACAGTTGCTCTGTTGCAGATCCCTGTCTGACAGAGGATGCTAACTGGAAGGACTAGTCCCAGTGCTCTGCTTACCAGAGGCTGATGAGCACTCCCCACCTTTGCCAAGCATGAGGGATGCCCTCCCAGCAGGTCTGCTTATTTGCTCCCCAAATATACTCTAACACTTGAACTCTGTGTCTTCAGTTGGACCTTTCCCAGTCTTCTGGCTGTAATGGACTTTTTTCAGCACAGTCCTAATCACTGCACACCAACTCACAGGGCCAGGAAGGAGAGGGTACCCTGCCAGTCTGGTGGAGAAGCAGCAGCTTGAGGCATCAGTCACAGGCCCAACTAGTAAGTGGCACTGGAAAATGTGACATTAGATGCAGGGTGGCATCTGAAGCGGAGAAATGCACTAAAGCTCTGGGACAGCAAGTGCTATAAAACTGCTTTTCTTTCCCTATGGAAAAGGAATGAAGTTCACCCTTTGCCATTGCTATTCCTCCAAAGGCAGAGCAGAGGCTGACTAAACCTCCCAGGTTCACTCTGTGGCTACGGGCAAGCTTTTTGTACCGGATTAAGAGTCTGAACACAGCTGTGATCAGAGGCCGTGCAGAGGGAGTAGCTGTGCCTCAGGCAGCCCCATGCACTCCAGGTGAACAAAGAGCAGAGCAGCCTCTCTCTGTGTGTTTCAAATGGTGCAACACATGTCCCCACTAATGCTACTCCTTGTGGTCCTGGGGCTAATGGCCACAAAACTGCTGTTTTCTGATCTTTGGATAAGCTCGTGCCACTGAGGGCTTTAAGCCTTATGCTTAAGTAATGCAGATTCTGAGACTGTACTTAAATACTGCAGCAATAGGTGCAGATCTGAAGAAGCAGCACTTAGTGTGTTGCAACCTGTATTTAATCTGAGTGCAAACACTCAGTTTTATCAGTAACTCAGCTTTTTCACTTTCTTCCTCACTTTCAGACAACTTAAGAAAAAAAAAAAGAAAAAAAAAAGTTATTACAATTCATAACAGAAGTGTTGATCTTTTATCCAACTTTCTGCTGAGGTGCCACCTACCAGAATGAATCAGGAGGAGTTAACTGGATCCATAGAAAAGAATGGGCCAAAAGCAAATCTGTCTTATTATATAACTGCTATGTAAAATGCACTATAATTAGATTTCTATATCAAGAGATACCAGAAGGGGGGTCATTACACCTGCTCCTCCCAAGAAGCCTTGATGCTATTCACTAGTTAACTGTCCGTTTCTGCTTTCCCAGAAATAAAATGGGGGTTATAGCAAGTATTTATCTTCAGTCCTTAACTGCTTGACAAGGTGTATTCAGTGCTTAAAGATGCAAATTGAAGTGAATTAGCAGTTGAACACCTTTTTTAATTATTGTCTTTAACATTTAAGTGTCTGCCTTAAGAGTCCCAGGCTTTTTCAGAATAGCCACACACCTCAGCCTTGCAATGAACAAGGTGAGGGGGCAAGAGCAAAGGAATGAGAACGGCCCACACAGCAAGGGGGAATGAGGAATTTAACTTCTAATTGCAGACAAAAGCTTCTATCTTTGCTGCTAAATACCAACTGTAGAGAGCCAGCAAGCCACAGCTATTCTTAAAGGACTTGTTTTGTGGTGGGTAGATGCAGGCTTCAACTTAAAAGAGGTATAAAGTAATAAATATTTAAAAACACCCACAGGTAGTTTGTGAATAATAGTTAATGTCTGTTCAAGCTACAGAGGATGCTTCAGAGAGAGAAGGCCATCAGCAGTTTGCCCTTCGCTACTTGCACAACTTTCACTTCAAACAGCAAATGCTTCACTTACTTTCCCACAGTTACAACTGCCAATGTAATTTGTCAGTTTGGAATAGAGAAATGGCCCATCATCAGTGCCTCGATAAGTATTAAGAGCTGAAATCTCTGTCGTGAACCATTTGAAATGCAATTTCTCCTACCCTGGCAATAAGATTTCGATCCACGCATTTCATGTCTTAAGTAAAGATTTCCCCGCTAACAATACACAGGAACACACCCAAGCTTAGACAAACCAAAGTCTTTGACATATTCCAAGTGGCATGCCCTTTCAAGTTTATTTTATATCCATCTGTTGTCCATGTGACTGAGATAGACATGGGTAAAAATGAGTGGGACAGTATTGCATCAATTGCTCTTCACAATCAGTTGCTTTATTTCCATTACTTTTTTTTTTATTTATTTTAGAGGCCAGAGAAATGATTTATATTTATAAGGCCTAGAAACTTAAGACTGGAATGGCTGAGATTCAGATCTCATCTTGCAACTATGGGAATTAATGCCTGATGATTGACAGTCTGCCAAGCATAGGTAAGCACCTAATACAATTTATCTCCTTTGGATTTGGTCACTTAAATATTTTGGGAACCTGCCCTTGCTCAAGAGAGCAAGTAAAGCAAGAAATATTGTAAACTTTCCCTGAAATATCACCAAGTTCTCAAAGCTAAAAGAATCTCTGAAATGGAAGGGGAAGGCACACACAGACAAGTTACACTGAGGGAAGGTGTAGTTTTTTCAGCAGCTACTATGGCACAGTTTCAAGTGGTAACTTACAGTCCTGTCATACAGGCCTGTTTGCCCAATGCTCAGAACCCAAATTCATGATAACAAAAGCTACTGGGAAGGTAGAAATTCGTTAAAAGGACTTAAGACCTCTGTGACTTTTGTAAACTTGCCTGTTAGCAGACATGTACAATTTTGGTTTGCTACAGCCTTTAAGCCATTGTTAACGTGTTTCATATATACAGTGGAATTCCTCA
>NW_020955363.1:1961504-2017587 GCF_003031625.1 Empidonax traillii | reverse complement strand
AAAAAAAAAGTCAATTCTGATAAAAGAAGCTCCAGCATATACATAGAAGACCAGCTGATAAGGTATGTGCAATTCCTTGTCAGGGGGAGACCATAGGCATGTTGCAAGTCTCTCACATCCTCCTCCGAGATCGACCTCCCACTGCTCCTACAGCCATACTTTCTCCTTCATAAGATCACAAAATGCACTTGAACCCTCAACTCCTTTTCCAACCACTTGGTATAAAGTTTACGGGTCCCAAATTAAATAAGTAAAATGCTTACAAAAGGAAAGCAGAGAACATATCTTACTCTCCCTGCTAAGCATCCTGGCCTCAGATTGCTGAACAAGACCATCACAAAAAGAAAGCCAAAAACAGTCCAATCTCAAGCCCCCGCCTCTAACCAAGGCAGGCATTGCACAGAGCCCACCCACCACATCTTTGAGCTATACACAAAGGGTTTTCCTGTGTTTGCCGGCACCAGACACTCCAGAATTAAATATAAACCATCTACGAAGCTTTACTATTTAGGTGATGCAAAATATGGCACAGATTATGAGCCAGTGAAACCACACCTTACCTCTCAGGGTTCGGGTTTTTTTAAATCTTAGGTCTATCTATTTTACAGTCTAATAACAAAACATTTACACAGCCCATAAAGTATAACACGAAACTCCCATTATTCTGGTTATGATTCGTGCATATTGAAAGCCTCTTTTAAAATATTGCTATTTCGCCAGTGGACTGCAAGAATCTGTTTTTTCAGTGAAGCATATTTAGCTAAGACTAAGGACAAGTCTTAAACTGGTTTTTCCCCAAAATAGGTCAATGTGCATACCTAGTGGGCATATCCCTTTGCTCAAAATAACTTCTGAATTTTAGCATACATTCTACAAAAAAAAAAAAAAAAAGCATAAATATGAAGATTCAATGATTGACCGATTGCTTTATATTCATTCCAGTCATCACAAGAGTTAAGGAAACTTTTCAGTGGATAAGTTTGTTAGTCTATGTCTAAGCTTATCATATCATCTGGTTATGGTTAGAATCTCATACCAAAACCATCCTGTCAGTGCAATGAATGTGTCCCATTTCACAGAAAAATTAATATGGATGTCAGAAGACAGTGTGATATAAGCATATAGATATCAGATGGATAATGTAGTTCTGAACATTGTAGAACACAAGTGAACACTATTTTCCAAAACTTTATTTCCTTCTGTTGGAGGTTATAGGAGAGAGATAACTGTTAAAGTGTCACCTTCATTGTAACATTTTGATGTGAAATGAGAAGGTGAAATTTTTCTGAAATTTCAAATGATGTGCAATAGATTGTTAGAATGATGTGAGAAAATACCTTTAAGGCTTTTCCCCAAATTATTGTATTTCCTTTATTACAAGAAATATATTTACCTTAATTTTCAGGGCACTGATTACGAGAAAAGGGGTGGGAAGCAGGAGGAAAGTAAAAGCAACTTTTAGTTCACTACCATCACCAAATGCAGACAACTTTGCATGCTTTTAGTCTAAGGAGAGCTTTCATTGTAATTATTGATTCCCACTGACTACTCTCTAAAATGACAGAACGTGTTGTTGACAAAAGATATCAAGGCATGACACAGAGCATCTAACAAGCAAAGAATGAAACCTCTGGAAAGGGTGTAATAACGATAGCTCATCACCTAAATTCTTACACTGCTGAGTTATTTGCAGATGGATATCCATCTTTTTCACCATGCCCCTCTGACTTTTCTACCTCATTTTCATTTCCCTTTGATCTTCTGCTCACTTTGACCAAAATGAAATACAGATTTAAGAGCTCCATTAGAAGCTGAACAAACTTCAGAGGTGCCAGTGTTAGCTCAGTTGGCTGCTGTAAGTGGAGGGTTGCACAGCATCAGAGCTCTGCAGGGATCCCATACGCAGTGTGTCAAGTCAGGACACCACATCCCCCTATGGACCATCAGCACCCACAACCCACATGACAAGACTCAAGACAAGGACTCCTTTGCTGAACCCCAGCACTCACAGGGACTGTGGGCATTTTTTTGTTGTTTTCCTGGTATTGATTAGACCAGCATAATGGTGTTTGTTCTTTAAAATATGAATGTGGAAGAGGTGCAGAGCCCAAGATCAGGTCTTCAAAGGTATTGAAACAATAAATCCTACTGAAGAATCTGTGAGGTAGGACACCCAATTTTGGTGAACTGGACCTATAAGGCTTTCATCTGAAGTTAGAGAGCATGCCCCAAGTGATTGATATCTTTAGACTTTTACCAAAAAGAGGTACTAATTACAAAAAACCTAAAGCACACAACAACAACAACAAAAAAGAAAATTTCACAAAAACTATGGTATTTTCTTAATCTATTTTGCTCCTGACACCAAGCAGAGAAAAAAATTACACTAATATTGTCAAATAACGCACTTCTAAGAGCATCTTTTATCCCACAGTACTTGATAAACTACTTAGCATATGCTTCTTTATGAACATAGTTGTTTTTTCCCAACACAGCAATACAAAATTAAGAGGAGAAATTTGGTTGTAGACTATCTTTCCCCAAACATAAGCAGTCCAGTGCCTAGAGGTACATAATCCTCTAAAGCTGAAAGATGGTCAGAAATTACTTCAACAAATAACATTTATTTTGCCTTTTGACTAAAATAGCATATCCCCCCGGACTGAAAAAAAAAAAAAAAAAAAACCAGCTTCCCTGTGGTTGAAGGAAATTTGGTGAGCATTGTGAATCAGGACTTCCAAACCATCCAGCAGTATTTGTTCTGCCATCCTCTACCCTGTCTTTAAAGTCCCCCACCCAATCACAGACCTGGGCAAGCAGTGATTACAATAGCTTCTGAAATCTGTCAGATCACAGAACAAGGTGGGAAGGAAGGCTGCAGATTTTCCTGACGTGAAGAACCTGAGGGCACTAAAGGACAGTTCTGGGGTTCACAAGAAATCTTGCAAAGACAAAGAGAACCCACATGGGGAATATGGCTCTGTATCTTCCGACAGGTGGATAAATCTAAGAGAAAATACAAACCTGATCAAAAAAGGAACCATCCCACTCCCCAAAAGCAAATCCAGCTCTACTTACAGTAAAAATCAGCTCTGCTCATATGCCAGCCAAAGAACTGAAACATCAGGTTAAGTCAAAGATGCAATGTTTCCTCATCACTACACTGAGTTAGAATAGCAAAATGTAATTAAATGATTTAAACAAACACCAAGTCTAATTTATGCCTCTTTCTCAGCAGACTAGAAAAATTGCACACAAAGCAGCTTGTTAAGCAATAAGTAACATTTTTTAAAAGGCATTTAACAATCTGTTTCTTATACAACTCCTTTCCAGCCAAATTGCATCTATAAAGTTATAGCAGAACTGTTTTGGAATCAAGCAAACATGAGTTGCGTATTTCTATCACACATGAGATGTATTACAATACAATTAGAGCATATATACATAGTTTTCTTTCACTGAACTTCATGAACATTCCAGCCAAAACTTCTTATATGTTTACAGTATAAATTTGCTTTTAAGTCCAATATGTCCAATGTTAGAAAGTGGAATCTACTTACCCAGAGAGAAAAGACCCCAATGCTTGCCATAACCAACAGTACTTACAGTCAACCCCTTGACAGTGCATACAACACTGAGGCAGCCTGTGCCTGTGATTTTCATTTCCCCATGGGCAGCACTGAGGTGTCCATTTGCATCAATTTGTGCTGAGGTATTAACACTAAACATTGCTGGCTCGCTCTTTCATAAAGTGTTCCTGGTACCAGTGAAGAGAGCATTTTTGTCACAAATAAGCAATCAAAAATCTGTTCTGTATTTCTACAGACATGTATCTGTCACATGTCAAGTGGGTGGTTGAAGAAATACCATGGAATAGATCACAGAATCACAGAATGACTTGAGTTGGAAGGGACCACAAAGTTCAACCAACACTCCATGTTCTGGGCAGGGACACCTTTCACTAGACCAGGTTGTTCAGAGCTCCATCCAACCTGGCCTTGAACATCTCCAGGGATGGGGCATCCACAACTTCTCCGGGCAACCTGTTCCAGTGCCTTACCACTCTTACAGTAAAGATTTTTTTTTTTATTATTAATATCTAATCTTAACCTACTCTCTTTCAGTTTGAATCCATTTTTCCTTGTCCTGTCACTCTGAGCTCTTGTAAAAAGTCCCTCTCCATCTTTCTCATAGGCTCCTTTCAGGCACTGGAAGGCCACAGTTAGGTCACCCCAAAGCCTTCTCTTTTCCTGACGAACAAACCCAGCCTTTCCTCTCAGCCATTCCTCATAGGAGAGGTGCTCTATCCCTCTAAACATCCTGGTGGCCCCCTCTGGACTCACTCCAACTGGTCCATGTCCTTCCTGTGCTGAGACTCAGAGCTGGATGCAGCACTGCAGGTGGGGTCTCACCAGAGCAGAGTAGAGGGGCAGAATCACCTCCCTCGACCTGCTGCACACAGTGCTTTGGATTCAGCCCAGGATGTGACTGGGTTTTTGGACTACAAGCTCACATTGCCAGTTCATGGCTATCCTCTCCCCCACCTGCACCAAGGCCTTCTCAGCAGGGCTGCTCTCAATCTGTTCATTCCCCAGCCTGGACTGATATCAGGGTTTGCCCCAACCCAAGTGCAGCATCTTGCACCTGGTCTTATTAAACCTCACCAGGTTCCCATGGGCCCCAATTCTCAAGCTTGCCCAAGTCCCTCTGAATGGCATCGTGTCCTTCAGCTATGTCAGCTGCACTTCCCAGCATGGTGTCTTCTGCAAATTTGCTGTGGGTGAACTCAATCCTTTCGTCTATGTCATTAGTGAAGATATTAAATAGCACTGGTCCCAACACACACCCTAAAGAGACACCACTTGTCACTGATGTCCCTTGGGACCCTGAGCCATTGACCACTACCCTCTGAATGCAACCATCCAACCACTTTCTTATCCACCTAACAGTCCAGTCATCAGACTATCATATCAGACTATTTAAAGCAAAGTGATATTCAGATTATCAAACTCGTCCTTCACACATTTTCCGGTATAAATTATGAGTTTTCATTTCTAAAGCATCAGGTCGCTGTTCTTATGTGCTCCCACATTAACTTGCAAGATAGTCCTGGATGATCTGAAGACATCAGACATACTCTCCTCCATGGCCTTATCATTCCCTGTCACTCAGTCTGCAACAGCACAGCTGTTTTCCAAAGCTAGGCTGAAAGAACACACGGATGTATGGGCAGAAGCACAGGTACTGTCTTCCTGGACAAGTATCATTTATGCTGAATTTCTTGATTTTGTTACAGAAACAGAATGGGCATCCAAAATAAAATAGTTCAAAGTATCGTGGAAATATGTGAATAAGAATGAAACACTAGTGCTTTTCCATGAAACTTAGGCCATACTTTCAGCAAAGAAAGCTTTTCTACTCTGATGTTGCATGTGCAAAAGGCTGAGGGAATTACAGAATATTCAGGATCACAAAATAGCTGTATTCTCATGATGCTCATGATCTGTATGCTCATGATCGAGTTAAATTATTGTTCAGCCTCCCTCAACTTAGGCATAACAAGCCTGACAGGTGCTCCAGGCAGGAAGATATCTAACTCCTAAAGACAGCAACATATATTCAACTCTGTAAGTTGATTCAGTCAGGTCAAACTTCGTTTGCTGGAGTTGTTGAAGGCAAAAGAACTGTATAAATGTACTTGAGAAAATGAATGGAATATGAGGAAAAGTCTGGGATTTCTACTTCTGCTACATGTTTTTTCCTCTGTCTGTCTAAAAGTTAGTTTGTACTTTTTCAGTCTTTTGACTTGCAAGTTTACATAGGACTAGCCTAATATTAATTCGTCATAATTAGCTACACTCATCATATCGTAGTATCTGTTGAATTAGAAATAACAAAAGAAATCAGTGTATTATTCACCTTGCTATTAACAAGAAAAATTAAAACGGCTACAGCAGAGGTCTGAGCACCAGAATTTCGCTCTTCTATCCTCAGTCCTGTGACAGTTCCTTACAGAAACTTGTAGGGGTCAGTTTTACGCACAGACACACAGACACACACACAGTCCTTATTTAAACTGTTCAGTGGAAGAGATGCAACACTAAGCTCAGATATTGCTGCATAATTTTGGGCCACTCTGCTTGAGTTTCACATCTATCAAGTGGTAAACATAGTAAATGCCATTAAATATCATTAGACGTTTGGTTAGGGTAGCAACCAGTCATGTGCACACAATAAGAGTGTTTTTAAGTGTGCAGCATCATGAGATTGCACTTCATACAATTCTTTAATAGTAAAATTGCTGTTCTAGCTGTCTGTAGTTCAGGATAGGCAATGTCTCCTGGGCCAGCCTACTGTGCGTGGTAGGAAGTCAGAATTTGGAGAGAGCTCCATAGGAACAGAGTTTACATTTTCATCTGTGCTGGCACTTACCGCTGAGGATGAAATTCAGAGAAAAAGCAGCAAAAGGAAAGATAGAGTGAGCTTGTTAAAATCTAGCTGGACACTGAAAAGAGAGACAGACAGAAAGCCTATCCATCTGTTCGACATTTACAAATGCCACTGGGCAATATTTTTCCAAATATGATACTTTACTTCAGAAATAGTTTTGGATTCATGTGCATACTATAATCAACATTAATTAGTGTTTGTCACCAATTTTTATGTTTTATGAGTAAAACTATATATTTGATTTCTTAGCTGAAAGTGGAAAATAAGCTTTACAAGATAAGGGTGTGCAAAGAGATTTGACAAAAACCAATGAAAACCTAAAGGAGACAAACAGATCACACACCAAAAAAAAAAATGGGCTGTAGAAAAGAACCTGCTGTTCCTCTCCCTGAAAAAAAAAGGATAGTGTGTCAGGAAGCCAGCCTTTTTGTCTAAGAAGGGAATGGAAATCCTTCGGTCTCAGCCAGATGCTTCTCTAGGACTGGATACATGGGAATCTTCTCCAACAAAACTTGTCCACTGGGACTCCTATTTCAAGTTCCTTTTCCTTTGCAACCCAATATCTGTGGCAAGGAAGAATCCAAGTCTAGTAAGAAAGAAGAAAATAAAGGACCCCGTTCCCTGATCTAGAAGTGTGTGTCACTGTAATCACATCAGGATGACTAATTTTCTGCTCACTGAATTGGAGGGGTGGAGTGTTCAGTACTCTGTTATTTGGCAACACTGCTTTAAACTGTCCCAAGTGTATGAAGCTCCCCAAGTTTCATTAACTACAGGTCTGAGAATAGTTATTACAGAAAAAAATAGTCAGAGATAATGGCACAATTCTCTCAATTCAGAAAATAATGATGTTACTGTGAAGTATGTCCGTGGTCTCTCATTCTGCTATTTTCGACCCATATGAAAAAGCACTTAAACAAGAGCTAAGAGAAACAGAACTTATAGAAGTGTAATCCTGTGTCTCAGTAGTGTCATCACTTCCTGTTCTCATGCAACTTCCTAAAAGCTGAATTTTGATGATCCTTCTGGGTTCCTTCCAACTCAGGACACTGAGTACATACTCAAGAGCATCCTCACACATCTAAACATTTAAATACTTAAACACTACAAAGGACATTCAACTAAAATTTAAGGGTAATACAGATGCCAGTTTAGAGCTTTAAAGGTGAAACTGCATTATTATTATTATTATTATATAATTCATCAGAACTCTCATAGCTGACACCTGTAACCTTATATTATCCTCTTGCAAACACTGCCATTTTTTGATCCTCCAGAAGATTCCTATCTTGATCCTCCAAAAGGTAAAAAAAATAGGCAAATGTCATATACAGATTAATTAACTCTGTTGTCTGAAAGTCTATATTAAGCCAAGATGAGGGCAGTTTAACAGGAGGCAACTACTTAAGTGAATACTGGTTTTGTTTTAAATCAATACTCAATTAAATATTTCCTGCAGTCTTAGCCTTTAATTGTTTCACAGTAGAACAAATAATATTTTAATTGCCTGAAGGCTTGTATCAAACCCATTTCTTTATTTTGTAATTGTTTCTTTTCACCTTCACCACACAGTGTGGCACCCTCACACTTCTTCCTTGCTCCCGTCCAAACAAATTCAAAGAATGCAGGATGATAGGATAATGTACACACAGAGACAGAAAATGTATCTTTTGACTAAAAAAATGTATTGGGACAAATAATAGCAAGAAAAAAAGAGTATAAAGTAATAATTTTGATCAAAAACCTGTCTCTACTGGGTTTTGTTCTTTATCTGTAAAAGCTTCTCAATCATTTTCAAATTTAGAAAAGTATCCAGTTTTCAAAACCAAATTGTTTTAGAATATTTAAGCTTCTTTTTATATGTAGTTTGTGAGTAACTAGGATAATAACAGTAATATTAACCTCAAAATATTAAAAAGAGAAAGGAATGAACATCTATCGTCAGCTAGAAAGTAAATATTTTGTATCCAAACTTTCCAAGTCAAAAAGTTGCTTATTGGCACGTTATTCCCACAGCTCACAGAACAGCAGAAGTCAACACAGTGCTGGACTTTCTGCACCCCCTAAGAAAAGCAGTAAAACATCTGCTCTGCCTAAAATGAAAGGACTCATTTTTCATTTAGATATTTCATGCATTCCCTACCTGTGCAGACCTCTGCTATTACTTCATTTCTGCAGAAAAACTCATATGATCCTTTCATTTTCTCTGCCCCAGAGTGGTCAAATACCTTCCTCTATGGCTTTCTCTCTTCCAGGGAGCTGCTCAGGCCTCAAACACCGGGGCTAAAGGACTACACCTCTCTCACACAGCTCCACTGCCCCTTCGTCTGTTGAGATTTGTTTGCTAGCAGGTTGTAAAGCCTAAATAGACTTGTTTGCAAGGATATCTGCTTTTGTAATTAATCCCTTGCCTACCCCACCCCCATCCCTCACTGAACATCTTCATTTATGGGCTTCTGCAGCCCTTATCTAGAATAGCCTTTCTACAACTCTTCACTTAATTTAATTACATCAATAAAAGAGTTGCAAACTACCTTTAAAAATAATGAGCACGCACACACACACACTGCTGCTGTTTCTTCTCTAAGTAGTCCATAAAATGTAGCAGGAGACAGATGATTGGAACTGATGGCGTGAATCTACGTTACAAAGGGTAACTAACTTTGGTAGCGCAGAGTACAGTTATGCTGTTTAGATCCTATTTATTAAAAGCAATGATAAACAGTAAAACTAATTCATGAAACAAATTGCAGACCTTAATCTGATGCTCAGCACGAGGACTTCAATAAGTAAACTGTGACATATTCTCAGTCTCAATGAATACTGACAACTCTGAAAACACAGCTTATCTGATTTTTACCAGTTCAAAATAAACTACATTTTGTCACACTGCAAGTGCCAGCTGCAGCACATGTGAAATTATTGTGTCTTCAAATACTTCTAATAGGACTTTGTAAGGTTTCCCTTCAGCTTATATTCTTAAAAATAAAACGTTCTACATCCCTACAAAACATTCTTACATTAGTAACCAGCAAGTAAGTTTCACACAAATGTCGGATGAGAATTCACAAAGATATAAATCTCGGGGGGATGAACTAGGGTAACTTTTTCTAGACTAACCTAGTTTAGTTTGCTTAAATCCATTTCTGTGGAGTCACCCACTTCTACTGTGTGCTCCACTGTAGCACAATCACATCCAAGACAAGAAAGAAAAATTTCTGATCATAAACCACTTGTTGGAAGAGCAGAACATTTACAGTATCTGAAGAAACTAGAATTCCAACTTAAATTTATTTAATTGAGACTCAGACTTTCTCACACCTTCCAAGACCAAAGCAAGCGTTCTCTTTTAATGATCTCATCTGTAAAACATAGATAACTTCCTAACTCTTACTTTTAGGCAGCTTTAAAAATACCAACCTAGAATAGGAATTCTATAGAATTATGTAAGTCATTTGAAAGAATAGAAGAATTGTTTTTAAGTTATATCACTATAAGCATCTCATGCACTGTGCCATTTAAAGGAAAAATGTATAACAAAATAGAAGGATCAGACCTAGTACAAAGTGTACATAAGTTAATTTAAAAATAGTTTGAAGTAGGTATTTTTCAAAGGCACTTTACCATTTCATTTTTAGTGATTCATTTTAAAGCGATTTTCATGTATATGGTGTAGAAGAATAGTAATCATAGTAAAACTCGTCAGAAGCTTCTAAAGCAATCAAAAAGGAAAAAAAAATAATACTTGTCATGCTTAAGGAAAAAAACAATGGTTTTAACAGAACTTCCTAGTTTCTAAGTGAATGAATCCCTGTGTAAAAATTAACTGGCAATCAAATAGTAGGTACGGCTTGGGCAGCAAAAGCTTCTCATCAGCACAATTCAAGCTCCTGCTTCTTTCCTCTGGGAAATTGCCTTTTTGGACAATTATGGATCAAAATACTTACACAAATACTTCACATCCAAGTGTGTTAGAAGTATGTTTCCAATGATATATATGTAACTCCAAATGAAGTAAATTTCCTGCAAAGATTCCCAAAATCCATTAGTAAGGATTCTTAATAAGCTATAAGTATCAAAACTACATTTCTAAATATCTTCTATGCTCTTTGTTTGTTGATTGTTAAAAAAAAAAGAAAAAAAAAAAAAAGAAACTAGCAGTAAATTATTATATAGCCACCTGGCTATCCTGCTGAAATATTAAGAAGAGAAAGATCAAGTCACTGGATTTCAATGAGCTTAAGTGAATGTTTCTGCCACAGCAAATAGAACAGTCTCATAGTACTGAAGGAAAAATTAAATACTGCAATGAGGGGTTGTTTGCTTTGTTTTTTCACATGAAACAAACTAATCAAAATTTCTTTAGGGGATTAGGACACATGAAGGATAATGGCTGAGAAATATAATGTATATGAAAGGGCATAAAAAGAGTACAAAACTATGGTGTTCTACGGCCAAAAGCATCAACCAAATCAAACCACAATATTTACAATACAATAAACAAAAAGAAAAACTAACCCAAAGTTGTGTCACTCTTCATAATGACAAAGAATTTCTCTAGAATAAAAGTGGGGCTCTGGCTTCTTTGACCATATATTAGTTTGGGAACTGCATATTGCCTTACTACAGCCCCTAGAATCTATGTTTACTAGATGGTCATTTAGTTTTGTATCGAAGAGTTGTCACATTTTATCCTGCCAGAGGCCACATGTCAACAGGGATTAATATTACTTGTGTATTGCTTGCAAACAATTCTGAGTTTTTAAAGCTTCACAGGGCTACTTGGTCATTTGTTCCTTACAAAAGATACAAGAAACGTACCTAAAGAAACACATACTTTTTTTTGCTTAGAGAACATGTGGAAAGTGCCTCCTCCACCACAATAACTATTGCTTATAGTGGTAAAATAACTATTGCTTCTTATGAAGAGGTGATATTTAAGCTGTCAGTTAAACCCTAAAATCCTTCTCCTTCTTTGGAATCTCAGTCCTTCATTGGAAACTGTCCAATGTTCTTTGGGCTTTTTTAATCATTTCCTCAACAATCTTTATAATACAGCTTGTGGTCAGTTATTAAAAATAACATGGCTTTATGACACCAGGACTTTCAGAACAGTCCATGCCACACCAGATCACCTGCAGCAATAGCAAACACACCGTCACAGTTTTCTTTTTTAAATAAGCCTTTACTGTTTAACAACAAAACCAGCAGCATTTTGCTATCTTGCATTTTGCAGAAAGACTAGATTCTGGTGCTCTGGCTCCTGCCAAGAACTCCTTCCTGCACAAACGTTTACTCTGACTTCAGTGTGGCTATGCAAATCCTTGAACCAGCAGGCAAACTTGAACTCTGGTGTGCAAAGGAATAGCACTCAAGTCAATTGTCATGCTCAAATGCAAGCAGAGGCATAAATTGCTAGTTAAATTTTGCTAAGGGTGATCATCAAGTCTGAAAAAATTAATTAGAATTTTATTTGAAAAACTCTTATCAGTCAGAAGGAAAAAAAAATCCTACTTTACTGTGTTGAAGTTTAATAATTTGGTATCCAAATACAATGTACCTGTGTCTGGTTCTGACAAAATACCACAATATAGATACGAAGCCCATTCATCATCTCTTAGCTGTCCTTTGAAAATATCATTGTCATTACAAATTTAAATAGTTTCACAAAGTTCTACAGCATAACTGTTCTCCCAAGCATATAACTCTGGAAAGGAAAACAGTAAAATAAAAAACAAGGGAGATTCCCGAAGACTGTTAGTGTAACACAACCTGAGCAATGCACTGGTCACACATGATCATTACGTAAAACTAAGGAAAAGCATATTAAAGTAGACACAGTCCATGTCAAAGGCTATTGAACACATGAGCTAGAAACCACATTATTTGGTATTAGCAGAATTTCCTTGTGCTCCTATTTTCCCTTACAAATGTAGCAGGATTGATTTGTCACTAGTATTTTCATGGAAAATAGGGTGAAGCAAGTGCATCCTCCCTTTTAGAGAGGTGAAATGGAGAGGTTTCCCCATCACAGCAGCCTTCAGGCCACTGTAGAATGAGCAGTAGCCTTGGAGCATGTCCTCCTGACTGACTTCAGGCTTAAGAAGCCAGTCAGAAAACATTTTCAAGAGGGGTGGGTCCATATTTGTAAAAATCAAAACCAATAATGCAACAGGCAACAATAGTAGAGAATATTTTCATAAGCCAATGTTCTTTTGGTAATGTGGTATCTTTTGGAAGAAAACACTTGCCTTTTTGCCACAGCAGCGTGGTTAAATAATCTAGTCAATCCCAAGAGCTCCACCAGACCAAGCTTTCCTTGCCTTGCTCAGTGCAGAACAGCCTGTATGTCTGCCAAATGCTGCCACAGGGGACATAACAGAGAAATCATGGGCTTGGTGACCACTTACAGTGTCCCAGGGCAGAGCAAGACATGAAGCAGGACAAAATCAGCCCCTGAATCTCCATACAGGTCCTAGAAGAGGCTCTTTCAGCTAATGCAGTTTTCAAATGAAGCTATCCCATCCCCTGGCCTTGAAAAAACCCAATGGTTTTCAATTCTCAGCAGTCAGAGCACCCTTATCTCCTTAGAGCCTTAAATGCTCTCCCAGCAACAGCACATAGAAAAGGGTCCCTTAATTTCCATAATGCCTCTGCTGGCAGCAATACCAGAATCAAGGATGACAGCCCATTTCTGAGTCAAACACTGTTTCTTTCTCTGAGTTTTGACCTTCAGACTCCCCATTAAAACTGTTGCTTTTGGCAGAAGCAAAAGCTCTTAACCACAAAATCAGAAGGAGGGAGGAGGAAAAGGAGAGAGCAGTGAGGAAATGGAAAAAGCCAGGCATCTGACCAGATTAGACTGTTGGAAGAATAATATTTCCAAGTTATTTGTCCCACTAGAAATAAGGGACAGGCTGTGATTGTTTTTGAAACAGTGAGCTGCAGGAACGGTATGATTTGTGGTAAAAAAAAAAAAAAAAAAAAAGGTACTCATATTTTATTTAACATTTTGTATAAAATTAAGAAGTGTTTTCATTCCATTTGAGATCCTGAGGGGAGAAAGGGATATATGAAACAAGTCTTCAAGGCAACTTACTTTTACAGCCTCCCCTTTCCCTCCTCATTCTGACACCCACCTCCAGTTCTTGTCCCACCCAGGTGAGCACCTGCAGCCAGCACAGAGCCAGGCCAGGTCCCTTGCTACATCTGATTCAATTAAAAAGGTCTCAAGGATGATGTTGCAATGATTGTGTTTTACGTATCACGGCCCAAATATAAAAGGGGACATCAGTCAGCACCTCCTTGTTACAGGTAGATATGTTTGTTTCTCTCAGAGGAGAAAGTCGGGAAAGAGGAAGGAAGGGAGAGAACTTACGCGTGGTTTTAAAAGATGTCTGGTTTAACGTAGCTGTCATTAGCCTGTTTTGCTAACCTCCCCTGACTGCTGTTGCTGGGGTCCTACAGCCAGTTCTTCTCTGCTTGTGCCTTACAGTGCACACCTACTTGTTGGGATGAGATGTGTGTGTGTGTATTACACGCTCAGGGCAAGGCACTAGGGCAGAAATCTGTTCTTTCATTTTCATGTGGTGTGGGGCTGAGAACTTAACAAAAATAAAAAGTTACCAGCTAAGGAGAAGCATCAGAAAGAGCAGCTTTGGGAGGGAAGGGGCCATGCACTTTGAGTCTGAAACTGCCTGAAGTTAACAGCGCACATAAAAAGAATAAACTGGCGGTACTGTAATTGAATTTTTATGGAAATAAACAGGTGGCAGATTTACTATGGCTGCAGGGATAGCAGGGGGTGAAATGCTGCAGCTACATTAACCTGTTTAATTTAATAGCCTCTCTACTCCAAGAGAGAAAAAAAGATACTGTGCTGTTAGTTCAGTCAGCTGGATGCCAAATGTAAATAACTACAATTACCCTACTATGCCCATGTGCTGGATGGAGGAGGGCTTTGTGCCAGCTCTCACTTCCTTGTCATGTTTATTAATTAAGCTCCAGGAAGTTTAAAAACACAGAAGTTTGATGAAAAATCAAGGCAGGAGGAGCCTGCATATGGCATCAAGTGCAGGGTGTACCTGGCTCCTCTCTGCTGTGCCTGCTACTTAAACCCAGCACTGCAGACTCACTGTCAGAGAGATGTGGCCAAGCCAGTACCTTCATGCCAGGTTACCGCCTGCTGGGGCATTTAAAATGGGTCAGCATTTAATAGCAACCTTTAGTGCTCACAGGCAAACATGCAGCGAATTAGCACAGGGAATCCAAAACCATTATATATTTATAATCAAGGTAATTGTATAGGGAGGGTTAGAAATATTAGATTTAGCTTTTTTTACCCTTAACTGCTGATTCAAAACAAAAATAGTTTGAGGCATTAGTAGCAATATATTTGCATCCTGGCGTGTTTGAGGTATATGAAAGAAATGCTGCAATAATACTTGAAGGGGTCTCCAGAGCAACCCTATAAAATTACACATTAAACGAACAGGGAAACTGCACATTTTGGTAGCCACCAGCCAAAAATGAGTTCCAGAGCTCTGCCCCTTGTGCATATGGATGATGATACTGGTTTTAAAGTATATGATCAACCTATAATGATGTAATATAATAACAACACACTGCCCTCGGCAAGTTTGTGTAACCCCCTACACCTGTGGCTAAGTAGACCACATTAAAATACTTGATTTTAATTCAAACCAATGAATGTACTTCTCTGGAAAATTACTCTGCTCAAGAAAGGGAGTCAATTTATATGCACTGAAGATCTGGGCCAAACGATCATGTAATTAAAGACTGCAATGCAATTGCTTCTCATTATTATGGCTAAGATAAAGCTTTAATTTAGTCACTACCTGCCTTCTGAGCAAAATATCTGAGTTTTTTTATGTACTCTCACTGTTAGTCTTTATGTAATTTTTCAGCTATCTTAAGAAGAGTATGACTGCAAACAAGAAGGTCATGTAATTTAAAACACTTCAGAAAGACATAACTGAAAGAATGGACATTGATCCCTGTCTCATTCACTATGCTCTGTGCAATATACAGACTGCACACACAAGAACCCTTCCTTATTCCTCACCAATCTTCAGTAAATTATTGCTTTACCTGTTTATTCGTGGATTAAAAAAAAAAAAAAAAACTGCCTTCCTCTCGGAACATTAACAGTTTCTGCTCAACTTACCAGACATCTTCAAAAACCTCATCATCAAAATATTTTGCAATACCTGCCACTCTAAATGACCTAAGAAGGTTAGGAGGACAGCAAAAATGGAAAGGAATATCTAAAGGAAAATGTATTTTTAAAAAAATAACAGTAACATTTGGCCTGGGAAACAGGAGCCCATTTCTCTATTGTTCTAGGTATTCTCTGAACTCCAAGAAGAAAAAGCAGGAGCTTGCACTCCTGCCTCCATTTTAAAATTGTACTTTCTGAAAGAATACTGATTTTAAAGTGTCATGGTGATAAAAGTATAACACACATGCAGAACAAGGGCCAGGTTTTCTGACCCAAACAATGCATCTGAGCAAACAGTAAATTTAAACACCAGTAAGGACTGTATGTTTCAAATGACAACTGCTAAAATATAGTTCATTCAGAGACATTATTAATGGTTCTTATCTCCCTTATTTTTCTCATCTTCAGCCTGATCTGCATGAAGCCACCATGTGTGTATCCCAAGTCCTGAGCATCATCTCACCCCCTAGTCAGAGAGTCATAGAATGGAATGGGTTGGAAGGGACCCTTAAAGGTCACCTGGTCCAACCCCCTCCCTGCAATGACCAGGAACATCTTCAATTAGATCAGGTTGATCAGACCCCCTTCCACCTCTTTGGGCAACCTGCTCCAGTGATTCACCCTCACTGTAAAAACTTCTTCCTTATATCTGATCTAAATTGACCCTCTTTTAGTTTAAAACCATCTTCCCTTGTCCTATCACAACAGGCCCTGCTAAAAAGTCTGTCCTACTCTTTCTTATAAGCCCTCTTTAAGTATCAAAAGGCAGCAATAAGGCATCCCAAGAGTCTTCTCCAGGCAGATCAAAACCATCTGTCTAGGCCTTTCCTCACAGGAGAAGTGTTCAGTCTCTCTGACCATCTTCATGGTCTCCTCTGGACTCACTCCAGTAGATCCATGTCCTTCCTATGTTGTGGCCCCCGGAGCTGGACACAGCACTGCAGGTGGGGTCTCATCAGAGCAGAGTGGAGGGACAGAATCACCTCCCTTGCCCTGCTGCCCACGCTGTATGGATGCAGCCCAGGATACAGCTGGCTTTCTGGCTGCAAGTGCACATTGCAGCTCCTGTCCAGCCTCTCATCCATCAGAGCCCCCAAGTCCTTCTCAGCAGGACTTCCTCAATCTGTTCGTCCCCCAGCTTGGATTGATGCCGGTGGTTGCCCCAGCCCCCACAATAAATGCAGGCATCACCTTTCATGCTGAGACCCCTCCCCAAACGCAGCACGAAACAGGCCAGAACAGCAAGAACACCGATCCCTTCCACAAAAGAAGAGGCAAATCCCCGTCGCAGCGACATTTTGCAGGAGCACCCAGGGACGCCCGGAGGATCTGAAATTCGCAGCTGGGCTGATGCTACCATCTAGTGGGGATAGCTGGGAGAACGAAACCAGGGAGGCAGGAAAAAGCAGCTGAGGCGAGTTCAGCATCATCCCAGCTCTCTAAAACACCAACAATTTGACTGAAACCACAGTAAAAAGAGCGAAAAGATTAACAGTCGGTGTTTTGCTCTTTTTCAGAGAGGTCCCCAGCTCGGCAGTAAGACTTGCTGGAAAATGTTTTCTTTGAGCAAAAATCAAGTCAGGGCTCTTTAAGAGCAGTCAGCAGTCTGTCATCCACAGAGATCAAAGGATGATCCATGCTCTATGTCTTTGGACACTGAGAAACAGCCCCATTCTGCAATCAAAACTCAGTATTTCCTAATATTCAGGCTCCCAATAAAATTCTTAAACATTATCACTACAATTGCAAATGAAAACAACATAAAATCACTTTCTTGGGGTGAAATCTGATTTTTTTTTTAATATAAATAAATAAAACCAGTATTTCTTTTTTCTTTCTCCTGAAGTCCTTTTAAACTTCAGGAGGATTGCTGCTCTGGAAGAAATATCTTCAGGGTCCCCAGTTCCTCCCAACATTAGGATTTAGCACACAAGGAGAAGACATTTTTATAGGCAAAATAGGCAAAATATTACACTGATGGGGACCTTCTTTCTCAGAAACCTGTGTATACCTGGCCACCACAAGCCATAAATGCAGAAAAATTATGTTGCTCCTCACAATGGTATAGGATAATGAAAGTGTTGAAAATAGAAAAATGAGATACAGGTATGTAAGTGTCCTGGGAGTCTGAAGATATTATAAACCACTCATGCTTTTCTCTTTTTACTATCAGAGCCCCATAATGCCTCAGTTGGTTCTTTATATATAATGGGTACAAATAACTCTTATAGATAACAGTGTAATATTCAGTTATGCAGTACTAGTAACCAAAAAACCCTGATTTTATTTCTTTTTTGTGAGAACTGGGTTTTTCATCCAAGTTACTTATTGGCACACATGAATGAGAAGTTAATATTCCTTTAAATGAACAAAACACTTTAAAGTAAACCAAACAGCTACTAAAATAAATTTGGAAGGATTTCACCCTGACAGGATGATAAATATTCCCAGGAACCCAGTTCTACATAGGTACAGGGACTTTACAGCCATTCTGACATACATTCAATAATGTAAGTGAAAAAACCTCTGTAAAAACAAAGGTCAGAGGATCTTTTTGTGTATATCTGCCCATCGAATTCCCCAAATATTCTTGCCTCTTCTATGCTGTTGTCTTATCTTTTTCTGGCAGTTGCTTTTGTTGTTGTTTCTGTATTTGGTTATTGTCACTGAAGCATCTCACATTTATTTTCCAGAGCAGAATTTTCAGCCCAAGATAATGTATGCAACCAATATTTAGGTCTTCTGATACTGGTTCTTGCTTCAGGTTTGGGGTTTTATTTTCTTACTTCCACAATGGCTTCTTTACGAGATTATGCTTCAAAACATGCTGCAATCTCACTTTTAGAAATATATCATCTTGTTTTTATTTATATGGGTACATGAGGTCAATACAACATTCTTCATTCTTCCATTCTGGGAGAACTAAAAAGCCAGTGCTTTTGGTTTCAAAGAGTTTTTGTTTGCTTTCACAGAGGTTTATGTAAAACATTCCTTCAAGTCTAATCTGAAGGAGAGTGATGTCCTTGAATTTTATTGTTCCCAAGCACATAAAGGATCTGACCCTTGTGAAATTCTATCTGAACCTGAGTTCAATCTGAATTTGCATCACCTCTATCCAGACTCCTTTTTCTTTCCAGATATAATAGTACAAATTTTAAACCAAATGAAACTCAACTTGCATTTAACGTAACATCAGAGCAGTGATCCGTAATGTTTGGGAAGCTCTTAGAATGGTAAAACAAGCACAGCTTCACTTATACCTGTAAGTTGCAAGGTAACTTGAATACCAAGCAAAACTAGTTCACATCATTGCTTTTCTACTAAACTGATTCAGGAGCGAGATTACGGACATGTTCTAATGGGCCGAAATTCTTGCTTATGAAAATCAGCTGATGTCAGTGGAATTGGTTAATTTACACTGCTTGACAATAGTTAATGGCCCTCTGGCATTTTCTATCAAATACAGCTAGAGTAACAGTGGAGTTATTCTACCTAACAGGTAGTGGATGTATGAAAAAACAGTTGTACATTTTGTAATTGCAAAGTAAGAAATAGATTTTTCAGACGAAACTTAGTTCTTCACCTAGCACCAAAAGCACCTTCACCTGAAATTTAGATGCTGAAAATACTGAACTGTAATTTTCCTTAATACACAGAAATATTGCAGGTCAGAACACACGCAGATCTACCCAGCACTTGTGCCATGGCAAATCCCCTGGAGTTCTCATCAGCAAGTGTTTCCGTCATCACTCAGGGACATGCTGAGTTTTTGCTGCTGCACTGGCTCTGTTTGCAAAGACTGATTCAATTTTAAATCAGTGAAGAACCCCAGCTCAGGGAGATAGCATCTCTCTCTCTTCACAGTAGTGGTAGAAACCAAAATCCCCTCAAGCTCTCAGACAGCTTGGAGCAACACTGATGACCCTCCAAGTGAGTTTTGAGGAGGGCCAGGATTATGGTCATGATCAGAGGCCTGGATCCCCTCTCCTATGAAGGCAGGCTGAAAAAGCTGGGATTGTTCATCCTGGAGAAAAGGCATCAGGGAGACCTTACAGCAGCCTTCCATTATCTAAAGGTAGCCTAGAAGAGAGCTGGAGAGGGACTTTTTACAAGGGCAGGCAGTGACACGTCAAGGGGGAATGACTGCAGACTCAAAGAGGGCAGGTTTACATTAGATATTAGGAAGGCATTCTTTACAGTGATGGTGGTGACAGTGCAACAGGTTGCCCAGAGAAGCTGTGGATGCCCCATCCCTGGGGGTGTTCAAGATCAGGTTGGATGGGGCTTTGAGAAACCTGGGCTAGTGGAAGGTGTCCCTGCCATTCTGTGATTCCTTGATTCATCAGACTTTTCTGTTCATTTGCTTGCTTGGAGCAGGGAGGGGTTGGCCAGCTTTCACAGCTGTGCACCCCGAATACCCAGAGAGACCTTTTCCTCCCTCATTTCTGAGTAAGGTATTACTAAGTAAACCCTTTGCTTCCTTTCTGCTGGTCAGGCTCAGCAGCTCCCTACTCAACATGCTGGTTTTCACAAGCCCCAGTCTTAGCCCTTTAAGACATATTTACAAATCCAGACAGTGCTATTCAAGCCAACACAAGTATCAGAAAGGCTCTGGCTGTGTTAGCACAGCACCCATTTGATGACCCAGCTGGGCTGCGTGCGCCTGGGAAGGTTGTTCCAGCACAGCCAAGCTCCCTCTGGTGCTCCATCCAGCCATCCAAGCAATGCAAACTGGCTCTCCTGCTGCATCATCCCTGCATTGCAGCTTCAAGCCCACTTAACGATCTAATCTTTGTTCTTCCATGGCTAGAACAGGCTTATTTGCCTCCTGACAATGCAACAAGATAACTGGAGCTTTTGTTCTTTTTTGGGGATCCCAATCCAGCCATAAAAATCTTTCTCATACTCCTATTGCCCCCTAAAATTTGTTCCATGTGTGTGCTGAAGCTGTTTGTCTCTGCTTCAACAATCACACCAAAATAATATGGTCATTCCCAAATGCCAGCCACCGCCATCTTCTCAGTAGGAAAAAAGGATCTTTGATCTGAGCTATTTATTCATCCTTCCCCACACCTACTACTACTGTTAAAAAACATAACACATTGGAGGTAGATTGTGCTATATTTCATGCACATTCATTGCTGGCGCTAAGGGACATACCCATCTGTTATTTGCTCTCAGCTTTGCTTACTGATAAAACAGGAAAGACAGCTTGCTGATGGGCTCTTTGAAGCAAAAGGCTCCTCTCCTTTTTCCAATTAAAGTCTATGAATTATTTTTTCAGTAGACAGTATGCAGCCTACCTCAAATCAAAATTACTTCTACTAAATTAAAACTAAATACTCTGTATTTTTTATTGTATCACGTGACTTTGAGTGATGAAACCTTACAGCAGCATGACTTTCTTTAAATTATATTGGACTTTTTCCCAGCACAATCTGCCTTTCTGTTACCTGGATTTCAAACATGCGCTCTAATGTGTTTTTCAGCTATGTGGTCACATAAAAATACGTGAGGGGGTTAGTGCAGGAGAACACAGCTGTCTGTAGGATGGAGGCTTGGATAGATACTGTCCTCTCAGGAGTTCTCTCTTCTCATTATGGCCATCACAGATTCCAAGAACTTACCAGTACTGAAGGCAGACAGGAATGTGTCAGGAATGTGTCACGACCCACCAGTAGGGGACCTGATGTTTGTTATAAATTCTCTCCAGGCTGAACAAAGACACCAGACACATGTCAGGAACTCAGGTCTTGCTGTACAGCACTTCAAGTTCTCAACTCCCACCACAAACTCCTCAAAGGTGCTGATACACAAGCCACAGCCCACCTCCACAATCTCCCCCCTCCCAAAACAGTGTTCCATGTAGAGTTCAAAGAATATGACAGCTGTACTTTGGTCAGCCAAAGCAAGGGAAGAAGACAAACAATCTCACCAGTCCTTAGATCCCACATTGGTCCTGCCACATGGATGGTCCACAGCTGGTGCTGCAAGACAAAGAAAGCTAAAGAGAAAAAGAGGAAAGGAGAGCAGAAAGAGAAGAGAAGAGGGAGCAAGGGGGCCCAATCCATGCCCTTTTGTAGTTAGCGTGGTTCACACCTCTTATGTAAATTAGACTTTTCACCACTTTGTTCACACCTGCACAGCCAGCCCTTCTCCAGGAAGCAGGGTTGGAAAAGTGGGGAGGTGGAACTGAGCACAAGCCTCAAGGCAGAGCAGAGAGTTGGCTCAGAACTGCACTGTCTCACCTCCGTGTCTCCTATCATATCTTCCTGTCATAACAGTAAGAACATTTAAGACAAAACATGCTTAGGTCTGGTCTTCTATATAGTGACCTTAGCCATTCAAATTCGAATTCACACAGATCTCCTCCAGTGGTTACTCCATCTTCCAGCTGTTGGAAGTCATCTACCACTCATGCTCTCCCAAGGCATCCAGGGATACTGGGATAGAGAAGGTCCTGTCAGGGCCTTTGCTCTTGCCATGAGGAGCAGATCCTTTTATCAGTTCATTCCTAGGCATCTTGCTTTCCCATGCCATGACCTTTTTTCTCCAGTGCATGACCTTTCCCATGGCAAGTTTCTGTGCATATCTCTACTCTGCAGAGAGTAAACACAAAGGCATAAAATGTATGACCAGAATACACCTCAGGAAAACAACAAGAACAACAAACACCATAAAAAACATTTGTTTTTGTTCTCCTTTCACTCTGCACATGCTCAGACACCTCTGTTACCTCACACTTTTTCAAAAAGGGGATATCCAAAGATTGCGGCACCTAAACAGGGATGGATGGCTTTCATCTCCAGGAACTCATCATCAGGGATAAAGCACAGCTTTTGTATGGGTGAATGGTGTTTTCAGTGTGAGAATAAGTTACTCTTTTTTGTCACTCAGGGCAATCACCACTTTGCCAACCCCCATCAATCAGTGCATCAGTTCCAATTTAATCCCAAAAACATTAAAAGTCCTGCTAGAAGGTTTCCAGTTTTGCCAGACATAACCTGGCAGCAACCCATCTAACACATGGTAGCTGTGCTACCCTTCACGCCCCATCAGTGGGCCTCTGGCCAGGCACTGGGGTTCTCTTCACTCAGCACAGGAACATTTGGCAGTGACATCTCTGAGGAACAGGAATTACTCAATGGAAAGGGACACAAGTGACAGATGATATACACTTTCTCTTATACATATGTCAAAGCAACATTTAAAGCTTTTTGATGGAAAGCTAATTTTCTGACAATATGGTGTCAGCTGGTATTACACAGCCAGGAATGATTCACAGTCAATGAGTTCTGAGCTTTCCAGATTTAGATGCACTATCCAATGACTTGCAACATTAGCAGCATCCTCCGTGTGCTTCTCACAATATCTGAAAACAAGTCATTGTTCCGGCAAGGCCGTTTCTACTACTTCAACCAATTAGACCTCTTAAAAAGAAAAAATAGACCACCCACTAGCACATAAAGTTCAACAGTTACAAAATGGGAACAAAATCTGAGGAGGAGTGTTGACTGGCAAATTCCTACTGCTCTGGGAGGCTGGAGGTCTTAGTGAGTTGAGTCACTGTGCCACAGCTAACACCTTAAAATATCCTAGGAGAACCCTCAGGGAAGAACATCAAACCTCCCTGTTTGTATTGCTATTCAATAGCAATTCAGAGAAGGCTGATGAGTGCTGTGTTACTAGCATGGTTTAACCTCAGCCAGCAAGTAAGTACTGCACAGATGCTCACTCACTCTGTCTCCCCCACTATGGGATGGGGAAGAGAATCTGAAAAAGAGTAAAAAAAAACTCATGGAGTTTAGCTAAGAACAGTTTAACATTTGAAACTAAATAAAATATATGAAATAATAACAACAACAAAAACACTAATAGTAATGAGGAAAAAAAATAAGAGAAATAAGTAAAACCCAAGTGATGCACGATACAATTGCTCATCCCAACACAATTGCTGACCAATAGCCAGCCCATTCACAAACAGTGATTGGTCTCTTTCTGGGTAACTCTTCCCGATTTATATACTAGGCATGAGACTTCATGGTATGTAATATTCCTTTGGCCTGTTTAATTCAGCTGTCCCAGCCATGCTCCCTCCGAGCTTCTTCTGCACCTCCTTGTTGGCAGAGCATGGGACACTGAAAAGTCCTTGACTTCAGGCAAGCACTATTGAGTAACAACCAGAACATTAGTGTGTTATCTGTGTTATACTAAATCCAAACCACAGCACTGTACCAGCTGCAAAGATTAATCCAAACTCTCTCCCAGCCAGAACCAGGACACTTACTAACATGAGGTGAGTGTTTTGAGATTCTGGAAGAAAAGCATTGCTGAAGTGCAAGTCTCACAAGCAATGAGAGGTTTGGGCCACAGGAGGTTGGCCACCAGAGGAGCTGAGCAAGCACAGCCCCTAGCACAAGCCAGGCAGCTGCAGTCTGCCACTAAGCTCTGTACTTCATGGAGGGGGAGGCATCACAGCTGCAGTGCACAGGTTCACCTGTCTGATGTTTAAAAAGTTTATTTATGTTGGAAAGCAACTGAAAGCAAATGCCATGCCAAGTGCAATCACTCCCTGGTGTGCCTCTGGCTACAGCACTTGTTCTGCCTGAAACACAATGTACCAGCTGGGCTCAGCTGGACTTTGGGGGATACACTGGTATGTACAAAGTCAGGGTAACCTCACAGTGCAAAAATCTCAGCCGTGTAAATGCTTTGCTTGCAGCAATCATTGTTATCTCATCTGTAAGCATATCTGTCATTGTTGCAGCTGAACATAATTACATAGCAATTTGTCTACACTTTGAAAAAAATGTGTAGCTTGCAACGCTGTGACCTCACTGTCCCGGAGTGCCTTGGCTCCATTGTTCTCCTCCACAGAGCATGTTTGACACGTTTGGGTTTTTTTTTTCTTCTTCTTCTTGGGCAGAACAAAAAGAGCCTATAACAAAACCTCTGCCAGTCCCGAGGACCTTACTCTACTCAGGCAAACTTGCCATTAGAACTCAACTGGTACTGCCTCTGTTCAGAGGAACAGGTCTGCTTTTTCCTCAGTCACTGACTTACCTCTGGGAGCACTGGAAGACAGCATGGATACACAGGATCATCATGAAGAAGACTGTCATCATAGACCAGGAGGTATATCTTCCTGCTCCAGGCAGTGGGGAGCCTCCTCTGGAGACTGTTGGTGTCCACGCTACAAAACTCCTCTCCCTGGAGGTAGACAGGGCCTCTCTTGCAGTCCTGCAGCATTTCCAAGGCACTAGAATAGAAAAAGGGCATCAAGTCATGAAACCTTGTGGAAACCATGAAACCATGTGGAAAGGGCAACCTCCTGTGCCCTTTCCCTTGCTTAAGAAAGTTAAGGAAGGGAAAGAAGGAAAGTCATGCACAATAGAAGTGAAAAACTGTTGATAAATGTCAACAGGAACACCTATGCTTGTGCCTTATTTATGATAGATGAACAAATAGTTTTCATCTCTGGTCATTTAATATATCAAATGTTGAAATATACCCATATGCATGTCTACATAGACATATATATATATATATATATATATATATATATATATAATGTGCTACAATTAGTTACAGTTTTAGCCTGGTTTCATGCCAAGAGCCCTCTAGGAGAAACACTAGGGATTTTATGGGTAAGTCTGAACTTTTAATTTCTACCTTTAAAACAAGGTCTATGGATTATTTAGCCATTCTCTTCAAGTGTGAACACATTCTGTCATTCATAATTGCATGAACTTCCTTAGGGACTATATAATGCAATTAGACTCCCTTCTGTCACCTTCCTTCTAGGCCTGGAGATACTGTACTATCCAATCTTCTCACATATAACACATTCATTTCATTCCCTGTGGTACACTCACTTCTTGCCCTTCTGTGCACTTCTTACAGTATTTATATAGCATCTTTAAACTATTGTTATGAGACTAGCCCACAAAGAAGCACACAGGAATTAGTCTAGTTTTTGGAACTGTTGTAGAGCTGACTTTTCTTTGACTCATAACATTGTTTTTCTTGGTCTTTTGGCAGCTCAGTCCTTTGAGAAAAGGAGCCTCAAAAGCAAGCCATTTCTAAAAGAGCTTGCTGCTTTCTCTGGTGGATTTCAGTCATTTTCAGGGCTGCACTGAGTATCCTGGGTTATATGATTTCTTTTGCTCAAGCGTGTCAACAGCATCTCAGCTCTGTTCTGGTAGTGTTACGCTCAGCATACAAACAGTGCAAGCAATGAATTTTAAAACAGATATGCTGGGAGCTAAAGAGAATGCTCTTAGTATTCAAAGCATTGTCACAGAGTGCTAAAACGTTGAACACCTACCAGAAAGAATGAAACATCTGCTTAGGAAAGGAAGGTTATCATTTGTAACAGCAAGAGTTCCTATAGGAGAAAAAAAAATCAGCAAACTAAACAAAATAAAACAAAAACAACCAAACAAAAAAACCCCAAAAGAAAAACCAAACCTGAGGGAACAAAATATCAATCCCTCATCAAGCAACCCTCTGGAGAAATCAGTTGTCTCCTTACAAGAGATACCACTTAAGAGTGAAGCTTTCTCCACTTTTCTTTCTCAGATTAATTCTGTGCTGTGATTACATTATGCTTCTTACACTTGCCAGTGCCTAACTATATTTAGTCTGCTTCCAAACCCTGTTAAGTTTACCTGTTTTCCCTGTTGTTAAATAGACTGTTCTGTGCAGTTTCTTTCCTCTGTACAATACTGAGTAGACTGGTGTGTGTCACTCCAGTACTGTCATTAACAGCAGATTGGAACGAGGCCATGCCTTGCTGGAGCAAAGCCAGACCAGAGAAGTGTCTTAATAAATGCCAGTGCTTGTTTGAGAGAATTCCCCAGGCAAAGCAAGCCAGAAGAATTCCAGCAAAATAAGTTTTCATTGAAATTTATTTGGTTTCTCAAAGATAGAATATTAATTTTGATTAATTTTTATTAGCTCTATTAATTTAAGATTAATTTCTTTAAACATGCTGATTTTGGTGAGAGGGCCTCTGAGAATTACGAGTGTTTCTAGCCAGATGGACTAATCCTCAGGAACGTAGAGTCTGTCCTGACAGTACCTTTGCTGTTGAGAGCCCAGCAATTATTCTATGATTCATAGCCTAGGACCAGATCCTACTTGCAGGATGCCACATGTAAGGGGCTCCATGAATTTCTCAAGAAGTTTTCTTTTTCCCTAGTTTTTGGGGGGTTTTTGGTTTTTTTAGTTGTTTTTGGGGGGGGGAGGGGGGAGAGGGGGCAATCCTGATTTTTTTTTCATCAGAAACTTAACATACATCTTTTTTTCCCCCCCTAAATAAATAAATAAATACCTCCAAAGCTCCAGGGCTTCTGAATACCTCAAGACTGTGAAAAGAACTCTTTGCTTTCCACTTGCTCTGTTCTCCAGTATTCTCAAGAGAGTTCACAGTAAGTAGGAAATGCAGGTCTACACAGCAACACTCAGGGTGAGCGTATGCTTGAAAATTAAATTGCTTTGGTTTCTCTACAGGTAGAGGAAAATCACAGTAATAATTGTGCAATGTTACCTGCTCTTAGGTATTTCTCACATTTGTTTCTCGTTTGATGGGATACACTATATTTCAAATTTTCCACTGGAGTCATCAGCAACACTGGACGGTCTCACAAGACGCGAATTAGGGTCCTTGAAGAGCAAGCTTGGATTTAACGGTTGGTTTAATGTTCTAGCTAATGTGGTTCTCTGAATAACCTGAATAACTCACCTGTGTGGAACAATATGAAGATCCAAACCAGATGAATGGTACCACATCTGCAAAATGAGTGTAATGTTGAAACCCAGTCCTCAACTAGTGTAGTACAGGGAAACTGCAGAGATGACTTATGAGGCAATTCCTCTACATTAATTTAGATGACATACTCTCCCCACTCAAAAATAACTTAGACATTCTTCTGCTCAAGCATTAAGTACATTCTGCTGAGTCAGCTTTTAACTAGCTCTTTATTTCAGTGCCATAAATCTTAACAACTGGTGATTAAATATATACTTTTTCTTGCTGAGGAGCACCAGAAGTTTAAGTTCTACATTTCTCTACACCTGGTCGTTACAGTAGTGCCTTGGGATGAAAGTAATTCATTGTTCCTGATCAAATGTTTTCCATAAAAAAAATTCAACATTTATATACATACACATGTGTCTGTTCAGAAAAAAGAAACCTTTTAAACAAGCCAAATATTCAAGAGAGGTGAAAATCTGACTTATACTGGAGTGAGAGGGTGGTGCTGACTGGTATATTTACAAATAAAACTATGGCCTCTTCTGGTTTTAAGATCCAAACTCTTCTTAACTATTCCATCATCAGTAGCACCTTTTTAAGACAATCAAGGAATCACTTAGGTTATAAAAGACCTCTGAAACCACTGAGTCCAACCATTAACCCAGTACTGCTGTTTTCAAGTTTGTTTTTAAGTGCCATATCTATACATCCTTTAAATACCTCCAGAGCTGGTGACTCAACCACTTTCCTGGGCAGCCTATTTCAATACTTAACAACTCTTTCCACAAAGATTTTTTTCCTAATAACCAATCTAAACCTGCCCTGGTGCAACTTGAGGCCATTTCCTCTTGTCCTATTGTTTGTTATGTGGGAGAAGGTTGCTTATACATGCCAAATTCTAAAAATAAATTTTTGTTTTACTATTATCCTGAGTCTGATAGGAGGTTTAATTGCTATTTCTGACATTTTAATCCTCTTATTTGTTGGCCCCGTGTGTGTTGGCATGCCATGCAGCAGGAGAGGTTTGTTTTGTCTTTGAGCACTGCAAACACTGCTTAAATATTCACAGACCTTAAGTGGTAATAATGTCTAACATCCTCAGTTCCCTGTCCTACTCACACACTCAGTATCAGCCTTTAAGCCAGATTCTCTAGGCTGGACCTAACAATCTACAGAGGCCCCTTCCAACCCTTTTTTTAGTGTGATTCTGGTATGTATATAAAAGCTCTACAAAGGAACAGAGCAACATAGGAATAAACAGTGGTATAAAGAAAAGGAAGAAACCAGGGCAATGTTAATGCTGAGATGAATTCCTCTGCCATTTGAGATGGTTAATTATTTCATAAACATCACTAGGGAAATGTCCAGTTCCCAAGGCTAATTTATAAAATGCACTGGCACTGAAAGTCATCTTCAAGAACAACATCCTTTCCCCCTTGTGAAAGACTGGACTGTTAATGGTTAATGACTCAACCAATGGACCACCACTTGCAGTTACCACCCAGGTGGGTGATTGAACCTGGAGGCTACAGCTGGGGGTTGAACAAGATAAGAGGCTGATAAGAGGAAAATCCTTCAAGGTGCAATAAGTGCTTTTTATCATGCCTAAGTCCTTACACAAGTGGCTCAGCTGTGAAAACTCCCCTCCAGAGAAGTACTTGGCCATCCACATGCATCCTGAAGATATTCATCCATCAAAGACTCCCAAAGTGTCCTGCAATCCAAAGTATTACATCATCCAGTGTAAAAACTCCTGATCCTAGGGGAGGTACTTGAGCATTCCCACGTAAACCAGAGCATATATAACTCATGGAATTTTTGTGTTTCATGGGCTTTCACCACCACGCAACAGATCAAGACTGTGACCATCACCTTGACAAGACTGGGACCCTCACCACCAAGACCACAAGAAGAGGACCAACAGGACGCTGTTGGAATCCACATAGTGGGGATATTTTTCTCCTTAATCTGTCTCTCTCTCACTTTTTTTTCTCTCCCCCTCTCTTTTTCCTATTTCTTTCTCTCTCTCTACCTCACACTTCTTGTTAAATAAAAATCCATACTATTGACTTGGGCATACAGTCTCGTTTGCACCTTAATTTGGGAGAGACATCTCCCTAGTAATTTTAATAACCAGATTATAACACCCCTCTCACAAAACATGCTCAGATTTTTTTATGACATTTCACAGAAGGACAGCCAGCCCTGAGAGAACTGATTAATGTCACTCCCTGTTCAACAGGGTAGGTTAAAAGCTGGAATGAGGGCATCTAGCCTAGCAATACCAATTATAATAGCAAGATGACTAATGAGATGAGTAACGGAGGATATCATGTCTTAAAATTCCATCTTTCCCAGAGATGAAAGGTTGAGGGAGATAGTTGCATTTATACACTAATTTCTCCTATATAGGGACCAGATGGCTTTTAGACTTTATTCCATTGATTTTCTCTTTTTTTTTAATTTTTTTTTTTTAATTGACTTCTAGCAAGAGAACTCTTCTTTCATAGCAGCCACATGACCTATCTTTGCATAGTTCTACAACATTTCTATCTTCCCTTTCGTTTTTCTAATGGCACATTGGTTTTGATAACTATTGAGCCAGTTTTGCAAAGTTTAACTCTAGCAGCAGTGCAAGACAGAAACATTTTTTCGCTTAACTTGGTTTGTCACTTATGTTAAACCCTTGCTCTGTCCAATATCATGTGTCTGAGTCACACCTGGAAAAGCACTTAAGCGTCTACTTATTTATAGGAGGGAGAAGTGGTTTTCTAACTAGGAATGCACTACTTAGCTGGGGACTACATTTGCAAATTGCACATTTACCAGTGAATTTAAGTATTTTAGGAGGAACCGTCTGAACAGCACCCATGTGGTGCAGAAATTGCCATAGCACCGGAAAGGAAAGATACAGCAGGGTAATGGTAATCACTATTATTAGTATTTTAATCAATGGAAATTATGAGTAACTAGTAATAATTTAGCCCAGTGTTTTGATTTGAAAGGGTTTTTTTTCCCCGAGATTAGGTGTTTGACAAAAGTTTGCACTATGAAGTGCAATATTTCAAGAAGGAAGGCAGGCTTAATACATGCTTCAAAGAGCTCTAAACATCAGTTATTTCAACAGTTCAGGCTCATCCAAGTATGATTTTGCTAGGTGTTGCAAGGTGGCATTGCTAGATCCCATGCCAGGAGGTCTCCTGCTCCCTGCTGAATCCGTGACCAGTCCTTGCAGCAGTATTGACCATGCTCAGGTCTGCTACTAGGAGTCTCTCCAAGTGGAATTAGAGTGTTGGAAAAGCAAGATATTTCATGTTCTTCGTTAGACTTTTCATCTACTGTGGTGAATAAGCAACTTTCAAGGAATTTAGCATCTGTGTCAGTGCCAGGCACTCCTGAAAAAGAGTGGTTTCCGTATCTGGCTTTTTTATCCCCAACTTCCCTCTGTTGAGAAGACAGCTTGCAAGATTGTAGCATCTGCTGTCTTTAGAAATAGGACAATAATATTAACCATATTGCATGGGCAAGGATACTTGCATCCATGGAAATGTTGAGATGGACCACAGCGAGTCAGCTGCTGAGTCACTTAGAAACTTTTGAAAGCCTTGACCATTGGGTCAGATACTCCATTCCCACCAATCTTCTTTTGCTGCAGTGGAAGCCACGAAAAATGTGATCACGGTTTTTAATTCACAAAATGAGACAGTGCACGGAGGCTGCCACCTTAGCTAGGTGACCCAGAGTCTTCAGATCTCTGAACAAGAGGTCGTCTCTCAATTTGGAAGAGTTTTTAATGTTTTCAATTTATTACTCTGAATTACTTGCAGTTGAATGACAGATACTCAGTTTAATGACTTGAATTTATAGGCCTTCTGTTAATAACTCCCTCTGACTATGGAGTGCGAATGACAATGGTAAAGACACAGAGTAGTCTTACAGCAGCTTTTGAAAAACTGAAGTTGAATTTATGCTAATATAGCTATAAATAAAAGGGACTAGTCTAAGACATCTTTTCAGAGGAAAAATACCACAGCAGGGGTACTTCTTATGGCCTTCTCACACCACTTTTTGTGATTATTCAATGACTTCATGCACTTCAGAGAAGTACAGAGTTGCCCAGTTGCCATGTCAGTATTGAAAAATGTTTCAAATTCACCACGAGTGTAGTCTCTTTCTTGCCTGGACAATTTCTTTTCCCTAGTATTGGTGGCCATGAGGGGCACAGTTCTGTTCCATGAACTGCCAGAAGGAAATGGGGACTACATACCTCGTATGAGTGGAAGACATGAATCCTCAGGTGGGCCAAGACCTTGTCCCTATTCTACACATCCAGAAGCTATTTCTGTTTTCACTGGTGTAAGGCAGACTGAAAAGACCCAGCAGATACTTTAGAGAAAGGGAGTTTTCTCACAGTCCCTCCCTCCCTATTCCCCTCCACTAATGGGCATCGCCTAACATAGCTGATAAATATCATTAGAATAGTTTGGGCTGAAAGAGACCTTAAAAGGTCATCTATTCCAACTCCCCTGTAATGAGTAGGGACATCTTCAGGATCAGCTTGCCCAAAGCCCTGTCCAACCAGGCCCTGAATGTTTCCAGGGATGAGGCCTGTACCACATCTCTGGGCAACTTGTCCAGTGTTTCATCACTCTTATAAAAATTGTCTTCCTTATCTCTAATCTAAACAGAATCTGGTTTAATTTAAAAGTTTTGAAAAGTATCAAGTTGCTGTGACTGTGCCACTAAATCCTGGCCACAGGTGATTCCCTTCATTTATGAATAAAACTAATAAAACCTTCTTGAGAGCAACTACAACAGTCCTCTTTCTTCTGGAGGAAGTCTTCAAAGTCTGTCCCATCTTTCTTATAGGTCCTCTTTAAGCACTGAAATGCTGCAATAAGGTTACCCTAGAGCCTTCTCTTCTCCAGGCCTGAACAACCCAAACTCTCTCAGCCTGTCCTCCCAAGAGAGGTGCTCCATCCCTCTGACTATTTTTGTGTAGAAAAGAAAGCAATCTTCTTATTAAGAACTACTTTCTTGCAGTTGTCATTTATCCAGGGCTTAGACCTCACACCTATCTGTCTCTTCTTCAGCACCATTCACTTTCTTCTGGAAAGAAAGCCTTTCTCTTGTACTGCCCTTTCCAACTTGCAGATGGAGCTTTGATTGCAGCTGAACTTAGAAAAGTCTCTCTCACTTGTTCTTTCATAGCTATATTGCAGTTCAGCCACCAAAGTCTGACCCAGCTACAGCATCAGGAACTGAAGAACCAAGAGGGCAAATCCAAAACATCATAGACGCACCTCTGCTACATAAATATGTAGGTGTCTCTCTCTCTCCATGCCTATGTGAGAGATTGCATGCATCCCCTAGCTGCTAAATTACACTTTTTTTCATAAGTTCAGTCTGAGACAAATGAAATTGCCCCCCAAAAAATAATGAAAGTCAAATTGATCTTCTAAGTGGATCAATAGAAGCTTAACTGAAATAGATAAGGGAGTTTATCAGACCTGATGTAGTAAAACACTAATAAGATCACTTTCAATTCATACATATAAGACTAAATTTTCAGCACAAATTGATCTCATGGCCAAGGATGAATGGGAATCTTTAGTAACTGATTAGAGCTGCAAAGCATTCTTTTTCTAACAAACAGTAGATTTTCCTCTTTTCCTCACTGCTTGCATATTTTTAATGCTGCCTTTCTTCTGCACAAAACATCGGTTCACTGCCTGCACCCTTTTGCACTGAATGGGACCTGAGAAAAGGAAAATGGGAGTAATAATCCCTTATGGCCTTGATTGTAAAAGTGTTCCTCTTGGGGCCCTTGTTGGTCCCACTGCCTGCAGTGACAACAGAACGGGTTTGGATGAAGAGGAGCAGCCTCAGGAGAAGGGATGGAGAGAGTCCCCAGCAGCACTGCAGAAGATATGAACTGGAGGCTCCCTCACTGGCATTGGCCACGGTATATTTGGCAACTTGTCCTTTAAATTTTTGGGTTTGATGGTTTCTGCAAAAAAGAAAAAAACTATTTTCCTGTAACTCTATGGCTATATAATCTGCAAAAGGCAGGTCACCCCATCCACCTCGGTGACAGGCACCAATACACCTTTTGGAGTGGGGCTGAAGCATCCTTTTCTCTGCGCTCTCCCTGGCTAGCAAGATGCTTTCCTCCCTCTGCACATTATCCTGGCTTCTTACTCAGGCATATGCTCTGCTAGTTGAAGGGATAATCTCGTTGGGTTTATCACCACTGCTTCAAACAGTGGGATTTACCTCTTCTATTTTCAGCTGCCCTAAAGTTCTACGTTCTTCTGTAGCCTAAGACTGCTCTCCGTGGTCAGTGGGGAAAACCAGACTCCTCCAGAGGGAGCAAAGAGAAAAACCACTGTGCTCAAAACACTGTGAGCTGAGATGTGCCAAAAAACGTAGGTGTGAAAGGCAGCAAAGTCCAACTGTGCTGGAGAGACAAGAAAGTACAACTCTACCACAAGCAGAAGGCAGGCAGATAGAAATTCATCCCACATACACACCAGAAAAGCTCACACCGCCTCCTGGAAGAACCAGTTTGTCTCCAGTGACTGCAGAGATCTTCAGTGATTGCACTCACTAAATACTTAGTTTTCGGATGGTTAGAGGCAAGTGAAATGAAAACAGTTTTGAGGATCCAGCATCCACAGCTGTGAAGTTAGCTCTTAATCTGATAGTATTTTTTCCTGGAAGGCTGCTCATGCAGCTGGAATATAACTTTTGGCTGAAGCTTGATCCATTTAAAAGAAAAAAAAAAAAAAAAAAAAAAAAAAAAAAAAAAAAAAAAAAAAAAAAAAAAAAAAAAAAAAAAAAAAAAAAAAAGGCAAAAGAAAGCACTTCTCCGGACACTTATATATGTGTAAATAAATGTATTCAAAAAGGAGAGAGCCCTTGCACAGCTTTACTTTTCTCTGTCTGAATCCTAAAATATAAAGAAATTAAAAAAAAAAGAAATTGCCAGGAGAAATCTTCTTGGGGAAAAAAAAAAAGACAGTACAGTACATAGACAAAAAAAGCCCCCCATGAGTTTTGACTATGTAAAATTTTGGTAATATGAAGAGGTACTCTCTGTATCACCACACAGAAGATACTGGGTTTTGTTGTAACCCAGCCTGAAGCCAGTGTATCATCTGTGAAGTGATACCAATTATTTTGATATAGAGATATTCAGTAAGGTATTCAGTCTGCTCTGGGATTAGAGTTACAAGAAGACTTATTGGCATCACAGAGGGAAGATGGCTGAATATTCATAGCCCAAGGTATGACATTTAGAACAACAAATAGGAAAAATTGAGATGAAATTATAATACAGCAAAATAACAGGTCTTTCCTAGCCTTTTTTAAAAAGCAATATATAACAGGATCATCCATTCTTTTGAATGGTAGGACCAGTTATATATAATTAAGAAAATGGAATTCCTACATAATTACATTTATAAAAGTATTCTGCTGAGGTAATCAAAGAATCATAGACTGGTTTGGGTTGGAAGGAACCTTAAAGATCATTTAGTTTCAATTTCCCTGCCATGGGCAGGGATGTTTCCCCACTAGATCAGGTTGCCCAGGGCCAGATCCAACCTGGGCTCGAACACTTCCAGGGATAAGACATTCACAGCTTCTCTGGGCAACTTGTGCCAATGCCTCAGCACCCTGACAGTAAAGAATTTCTAATTAATACCTACGCTAAACCTGTTCTCTTTCAGCTTGAAGCCTTTCCCCCTTGTCCTATCTATAATCTCTTTGTAAGAAAACTCTGTAACAGTGTACAAGAATAAATACTCACAACCAAGGAAAGCAGAAAAATACTGAAGGCTTTCGACAGCAAGACAACTGCAGACCAAAATGCAGGACTCAGAGCATTGCCAATTAACACAAATATACTTAACGAAAACCAGAAAGAAATGAAGAAAGATAAGATTTTCTGGACTACAACTTCTAAACATAAATTGTTATCTAAAAAAAAAGTGTGCTGAATATAGCATATTATAATAGATAGGAAAACCAACTGAACTAAATTATAATCAATTTTTGAAATAACAGAAACATAAATAAAAAAGCAGCAGTATCCTGATGCTTTTCAGACTTGCATTTTGTTAATGAGGAATAAAGGATTTCTCTAAAATAGGCTGTTAATGTAAAATCCATAACTCTGCCTAGATTTCAGATAGCTGCTGCTGGAATGATAGTCCCTGGTCTATTCCTAGCATTGTCAAGAATACAAGAATATGAACTGTATCCAGAGTGCGGGAAATAAAAACAAAGTAGGTTTTTGTTTTCTGGGGTTTTCTAATGAACAAAATATTCCAGGAATGGACTTGAATTGCAGGCTTAGCAGGCAAAAATTTCAAAGTACTTTTGGAACCAAATGAGAAGTATCAACAGAGCTGAGAGGAAAAAATAAATAAATTTAGTGCTCCAAATAGAGTCCACAACTTCTAAATTAGGGTTCTGTAAGTTACTCTCAAATTTGAATATTGAGTTCAAAGTATATCAAATTAGATGCTTCAAACCACAGAAAACCAAAACCTGTTGCTGTCTTTTTATATATTATTTTATTACTTCAAAGGCTTGATTGTAACTGAAGTGCTTTGTGCATGCCCTTCTGTTCTGTTCTCATTTGAACAGAAATCAAAGAATGGTTTGGGTTGGCAAAGATCATCTAGTTTCAAATCCCTTCCATGAGCTGGGACACCTTTCACTAGACCAGGTTGCTCAAAGCCCTATCCAGCCTGTCCTTGAACACTTCCATGAATGGGACATCCACAACGTCAGTAGGTACCTTGGCAGAACAGAAACAATATTACATGCCTGTCTTAACCAAAAGCAATTTTGGTTTATGGATATAATTCCTCAATTGTAGACTGAAGATTTCAAAACAATATTTCTTGAATATGTTTGAATAACAGCTGACTCTCAGAAAACCACAGTTTGTTAATTAATACAATATTAGCAGAAAAAGGAGATGCAATTGTCAAAAATATCATTAAAAAATGCATTGTACATGTGTTAGTAACAAAACACATCAGGAAATTAATTTGCATAAACTGCACATGCATTCAGCACAGGATGGGAAGCCACAAATCTTTCCAGACTAAATTTTCATAATGAAGAAAGGCAGGACAGAGCAACTTAAAAAACACTGTACTTGAGGGATATTCCTCCCCCCCTGCTCTTCTCCTCCCCCAGAGATTTACCCCACATTTATAAGTGAAGAGAAATTATTTCTGCACCACTTCCAAGAACCTACAGCAGAATATGATGGGTGCCTCTCTGGAGAACAACCTGTCTTGGGCTGTGTGTCCCCTTCGTCATATGAATTCCTGGGTCTCAATTTTCTTCTTTTTTTGGGCCCATCTGTTGGCTGGAGGCTCCTGGGACAAATACACACACATACATAAACCAAAGCTCATAGCAGAAGTCACCCAAACTCAAATGCATTTGTTCCCTGAATGTAAATATGGGGGAAAATACAAAAGGCAAATAGAGAACTTGAAAGGTTTATCTGAACGTTAATTCTGTGCTCATAAAAAGGAATGCCACAGCAGCAAGGACACTTTTCAGCTCAGTCCTAGTCAATACAACTTGTCCCAGGCACCTCTTACCTGCCCTTGGGTTTTATCCATCAGCCATCAGTTTTCTCTGAAAATGTAGATAGGTCTGTCTCTCTGGCATCCTCCTTTTAAGAGGACTTTAAGGCTGTAGTTTCCTTTTCCACAGGGAAGACACCATGACTGGAAATTCATAGGGACATTACTCTGCCCATTCTTTCTTATAGGTGACTCTGTCAGCACACTTTCCTGATCCTCAATTTAGTCTGTCTTCCTGCTCTTACCTTTCTTCTTTTCTCCAGCCTCCTAAAATAAGCCAGCATTTGCAACTGCCCTCAGCAACTGAGGCCTCTTTTTTTTTTTTCTCTTGAGATGTGTTTGCCTCTCCAGGGAGCTGAATTAATTATCCCCCACAGAGACAGGAGCACAGAAACACTCACCACGCTGGCAGCACTGATATGCTCGCTTTGGGGCTCTATTTCTTTTATAGGGTTTATTGTACCTCAATATAAAAGACTTCATGGTTTGAGAGCTTCCAGTAGCTCTCATTTGTCACAAACAGGGGTTTCTGGATGGGTTCTCAAAAGTCACCCATTTTTCCCCAGCCTTGGCTCTCACTACATTCAACAGTCTCCCTGGGTATAGGGAGGACAGGAACCACACAGGAACCACACAGGTCACGTGCCTGACCCCACAGACAAGTGACCCACGGGACAGCAGACTGGGAAGAGCTGCTGCCCAAGGGATGGACCGGAGAGGTCCATCAAGGACTGTCTCCTGTGGAGGGACCTCATGGGAGTAGGGGAAGGACTCCCCTCTCTGAGCAGCAGCAGAAACAACAACTGACTGCAACCTCCATTCCTTGTCCCCCTGCAGTGCTGGGAGAGAAGAGGGAGAACATGGAAGGAAGGAGGAGTGGGGGGGAAGGTGTTTTAAAGACTCTTTGGCTCTTATCCTGTTAGTAATTAATTTAAGTACTATCCCCACATTGAGTCTGTTTTGCCCATGAAGGTAATCAGTAAGTGACCTCTCCCAGCTGTTATCTCAACTCATGAATCCTCAGCTGTTTGTTTTTTTTTTTCTCTCCTCTGTCCAGTTGCAGAGTGAGAGAGTGGCTTTAGTGGTACCTGGCATGCGGCCAGGGGCAACCCACAATAGAGTGGTATCCCAAAATTTCAATAGCACAACTCCCTTGCTGCACTCACTCCTTCCCCACAGGCTCAGCATTAGTACACAGAGCATTGCTCTTATGTGTTCTCCCTCTTTCTCACACACATGCTTATCTACTTCTATTAGAGAAAAAATGTTTTATGTAGGTCTGGAGGATTGGGGTTTATTTTCAAAATGTTTGCAATAGTACTTCTGAAGCATCCCTATCATCTGACAAAAAAGGGAATTTAATGCAAACCCATATTTCACTTGCTCTCCCAACACTGTTTCTTCCCCTACAGAAATTGTTTTATTGAATCTGATTCTTCTGAAATGAATTTGGTATTCATGAAAGAGCTCAGATTGATAGCTTGGAAAATGATGGCCAGATTTCTCCACAGAACACGTGTAGCAAAACTGATTTCAGCCCGCTGCAACAGATACTGGAGGAAGCTCAGTTTTAAAAGGGGTTCAGATGGAGTTTTGGTTCTAATCCACAGGGAAACATTTTACCCATGCACACAACATTATGCAGGGCAGTGTTTCCACTTACATCCAGACTTCTTCACAGGTTCATTTTAAAGGCTTGCCACCTGGATGGGGCTCTGTCAGACAGCAGTCTCCATGTTTGGTGGCTTTGGGGGTAGCATAATGACAGACAGTGGCCAATAATACGGTCAAACAATGATTCAAATAACTGATCCAAGATTAAAAAGGTGATTTATTGCCTGACAGATTCAATCTTCTCTTTCATCAGTTTAGTTAGAAAGAAAGGGAACAGTTGTATTTTAAGAGCAACTTTGAAAAACATGGTATGGATGAAATACGAAATGGAAAACTTTTTCTTTCTTAAGAGTATCAGTATCAGAAGACTACCCAAAACCTTACACTACTGGTTACAAGGACTCCAAAGGACTCCATAGTTTGCAGTAACCTTTCTACTTACCCAAGGGCTATGTTCCCATGACCCAGTATACACAGTCACTTTGATGTGAGTAAACACAGGTGCAGATTTGCATCAATAAAGAAAAAAAAAAAAAAAGAAAAAGAAAGAAAGAAAGAAAAGAAAAATCTGGTTTATGTTTTTCCAGTAGCTCCCTTTTATTATCTTTTCCAGTTCTACCTAGCTTTGTTCCAAGACCAAAATAACAAGCCTTCAGTCCATGCACAGTTGTAGTGTTTGGCAAACTAGGGGCTGTTATGATACCTGATCAAAAAGATGTTCCATGCTTAAACGAAAAAAAGGTCTATCTTATCTCATTTATATCAGAGAAAAATAGATTTTGAAATACTATAGATTTACTACAGAGAATTTCAAAGAACCTCTTAATTATTATTCACTGCTTTAATAGATCATTGTTAAAAGTGTTAATTTCAAGTATCTAGATGCTTTTTCTGGCTTGTATGTCATTTGCAATAAAATTACCAGGGCCAGATTTACTGGTGTACACCATTTGCTGTGTGTAATTCCAACCTCAGCTTTACGACTGCTTTGTGTTGCTGGAGTGGGGAATCGAGCTTCCTAATGATTCTGGCACGTAGCCTTTTCTCCACACATTCTATATCAATTTATTATTCCATGGTGGATGGTTATGTACTTGCTGCAATTCACTTTAGAAATAGCATTAAAAATTAAGTTGACGTGTATTAAATAATACTTCATCGATTTTCTTTAACTTGCAACACAGGAATGCACCTCTTCATCACTAGCCCTAAATCATACATACATACGTGTATATGTGTGTACAGAAAACCACAAGTATAAGAGAAAAGAAAGCCAAATCAAAGCCACACAAGCCAAACATAAATACATCTCAAATAACATCTTGGAAAAATTGCGAGGAAAAAACCCAGCACATCATACTGCACGAGTCTGTGGTCTGTATGTGGGCACATTTGTAACACAGACAAAATTCAATTTCCCCATGAGTGCAGCTTCCAAACAAGTCGCACTTTTCCAATGGCTACACAAACCCCTCACCACCAAGGCCAGGACAGGGAAAGAGCCAGATGCTACTGTCCTTTGCCCCCTCTGCCCAAGTAAGTTGCTTGGTTTCAGACAGATATTCAATATTCAAGCCCAAACGTTTGCACCAATATTCAAGGTGCAAACATCCATTACCAAGAGCCAAACAGCAACAAATCAAACCCAAATCTGTAGGACTAAAGTGGTCCTCATACCAGAGTAAACAGGTTTTTTCTAAGCAGGAAGAAGAGGAGTGTTTGGGTGACCACCTAACCTTTTGACTAACATATAATGATTTCATTTCTAAAAACAGCAACTTTGAGTGAGTGCATGGATGAGGTATTTTATGACCCACATGTGTCTGCTTTAGATAAAGGTTTTACGTTTCCATTTTGGAAAGGATTTTGAAAACAATTTTTGTTTAAAATATGAGTAAAGGAATAAAAATGGGTCATGATCAATTCAACACAAGAGATAATTATTGCCATGAGCTACAAACTGAAGCGTTTCAGCATACACATGCCACTAGATAAATATGACACTGGTGCAGCACCGTATGCCGTCTTCTAAGCTAGCCTGCTTTTCATCATACAGCTGCCTTTGTATGATCTCTGGGGCTGCATGAGACTTGCAGTCAAATGCAGAGCCTTCATAAAGGTATGATCAATCATCTCTGTCAACCTGACAGTACAGACTCTGATTTATCCTGCCTCTGACTCATATATTTATTATAAAATCAAAGGTAGCTAGAGTTTAGCATCAGTACAAAGTACCGGAGTTTTGTTCAATAGTGAGCTGTTGCATGTGGAACAAGCATCAAATCCCCTGGCATTTAATGATTTATTTTAAATATATCTGGCACATGAATTAGCAAACAGAGATGTGAAATACTAACAGCAGCCAAAAGTAATTTATGAATATTGAATTGCACTGTGCAGTATGTCAAGTGAAAATACAGAGAGAATTCCCTTAAAAGCTTCTTTGCCTGCCCCCACTTTCAAGCAGAACACCTGAGGGAACTGTCCTGAATGTAATGCTCAAAAAAAAAAAAAAAAAAAAAGAATATTGAAAAAGAAAGAAACTCAGGAAATCTCAAATGTCCCCCTAGAAATGGATAACAGATATTTTTAAATGAAGTTGTTGGTAACTGAAAATATGTAGGTAATTCGGTATACATAGATGGCTAATCATAAAATTCACTGTTGTGCACATAGTGTCCAAATCTCTCAGTACCCCCCCACCAGTTTTCATAACCTCAAGTGGGGGAAGTCACATGCCCAAATTTTCTAACACCAAGTTGGCTATGTCAGGATCTCTCATGGGGCATTGGAGTGCAAGGATTCTCTTAAAAAGCCACAGCACATCCTGGATACCCAAGAGGAGCTGACTATTTGCCCTGATAAGCTTTAAGATCCTCCAGCCCCAATATGCAAACAAAAACTGTATGAGCTGGTAAGGGAGGAGCTGCTTTGGAACGGCTTTAGAGCTTTACGTGACCCTAACTTGTGATTGTGTTACTTTTTTAAAGTACTGTTTATTTTATAAAGTTTGGTGCAGTGAGCAGAGTAAAGCTCTGAGCTCACTTGGCCAGTTTCTTAAAGGGGGTTAAGGTACTTCTCTGAGATGAGCACAAGGGAGAACACGACAATGTTCTCAGGAGCCTAAAAAACAAACTGTTTTCACTCCAGGGCCAGGGGTTGTGGAGCACCATCCTACCTACACTGAACTTGACCTACCCCCCCTCCACACAAACAATTTTTGAGCCAGTAATCATTTTCTCTAGTCCCTCACATAAGAGTTTTCAGATGAGGAAAAATAGGAGGCCTAAAAAAAATCTCAAGCAGATTGGCAAGAGGAGCACTCAGCTTAAAATTAAATGCAGATGCCTGCATGATGAAGGAGACACTGAAAGGCAATGCTTTCAGTGAAAATTTATTTCTAGTCTTCAGTCAGGTGAATGCAGGAGAAAGCACTGCGGAAATGGAAAGAACAACCATCTGCCTAGGAGGTCACGTTTATACCTCTAAGATTTTCCTCATTTTCTCCCAGAAATTTTGCCAAGTTTGGCAGAATGCACACATATATACAGTCTAAAACATCTCAGACTTTGCACACATTGTGACCTGGGCTGTGTCACGAGCCCTTCTGAAAGCCTCAATCCACTTTAAGCCGGAGATCCTGCCTTGATGCTTTTAAACAGCTTGTTATGTAGGTACCATGAAAGTTTAGGTTCTCAGGAAGATTTATCCATTTTTACCAGTCTGACTGCTATGCTATGCTATGCATATTCATTGATTAGTATCCTTAGAAATCAGCTGAAAGTCATAATTAAGACAAGTCAGCATTACTAGCAGCTAATTGTACATGTACTTTAGATCCAATTACTCTGTAATGACTGAGTGGCAAAGAGATATTGGCAGCTGAAACTGCATTGAATGGCTTTCTCCAGGCAGAGCCAAAGGCACAGGGTAAATTTAGAAAAAGATCCTGTAACATTTAACTTCTCATAATTAACAGGGAGGGGAAGAGAAAAAAAAAATCACACACATACACACACAAAAAAAATCACATTAAAAAAAAAATCCACCAAAATTTCTAGGTAACAGTTTTACATAACATTGTAAGTACGAGAGATCGCAAAAGCCAGCTACTTTTTAAAACCTAGGACTCCAACTTGCCCTGAACAAGGTATGGGCTCAGCAAGGCACCTGTCTGCAGCTACAGTCACTTAGGAACATACAACTCTAGGTGCTGGGGTGCACCACCAAGGAAGGGATGGCATTCCCTTTTCAAAGATGTAGGTGAATTCCTGGGATCCAAAAATGGCCTGTAGAAAAAGCTTAGCAGCAGGAAAGTTTTGTAGCTTGTGCTGGGAAGAGAGAACGAGTTACAGAAGCATAAAACTGACTGCAGCTACAGCACTTTTATAACCATGTTGGATCATCATCAATGTGGTATTTAGAAAATATCAAAGCTTTGGTTTAGATCACAACACTGTAGACATTCTTGTTACAGGGAACATAAAATAGGATCCAAACTCTCTCTTGATAAAGTCAAGCCTTTGTTGGAGAAGGTGTTTTATCCACTTGGGTCTTTGCACTTCAAGGAAAAAAAATTTTTCAAAAGTTTCTTTCAATAAAAACAAAACAAGAAAGCACACGTAAACAGAATTGGTGTCAATTGTTGACATGCTCCCCGACAGCTCCTTGGCAAAAAGACAACAGAAAACAAATTAAACATGAGCTAACATGCAAGAAAACTACACAGTCTTCTGAAGGCAAGCAGAATACTTCATCAGTTTGCCAAGTCTGAACGAATCCCCAGTTCATGTTTAAGGCAAGGAGGCTTTCCTCCATTACTCCAGAGTCGTCACCACAGAGGACAGGTTCAAAGAACGAAGGAGGATGTTCAAGAGGGAAAAAAACCCAACACAACTGATGTCTTCTACAGAAAAGAGCATCTAACTGGGCACAGGGATATCGCAACCTGCCATCTCCCTTTGGCACTACCAGCCTTCCCTGAGACTTATCCTGCCAAGGGAAGAGCCAGCATGGGCACAAGTGTACTTTTTTAGGATGTTTGTCCTCACTTGCACAAAAACCACCTGCACAGACTATGAATAGAGTGTGAGTAAGTTTAAGAGTACAATCCAGTTCAAATGTCTGAAGTTCCCATGATGTTCCCAAACTGGCATTTGTTACTGACCTTCCCTGTGCCAGAAGCTGCACAGACACTGCTGTCGCTGCAGAAGAGCACTCAGCCTCAGGTAGCAGCCCAGTAACCAAGTAGGAGTTATTACACATTGTCCTTCCTCTTGACCATTCCTTCCTCGGTTCAAACTTTGTCATTTGTATCCTTCTCAAACATGCACAGACTTTACACACTGGATTCCAATGTGTTACCTGCTCCATACTCTGCTGTCCAAGCCATCTGTGCTCTGCAGGCCATTAAACACAGTATTTGATAGTTATATTGGAAAACTGAAATATCTAATTCCTCCTGAAAAAAGATCAACACCCCTTTCTCTAAGACCTATGCTGATTAAAATCTGTCTGGATCCTGATATATGGCTAATGTTTGAAACAAAAATTCTGGAGGTACTGAGCATAATGGAAAAGCCTTTCCATCTTGTTGCATCAACACAATTAGCTACCCACCGTGTGGATATAGGTAACTTCTATCTTCTTCTGTAGAATAATATTTGAAAAACTTTCTTAAATTGAAGGCTGATTTTTCTCTGAAAATCAAATAGAAGGAGCACACACATTCAGACAAAGTGTTATATTTCTATAAAGGTAGGGCAAGAAAAAAAAATTAAGGATCACTGAAGTTCTCCACAGAAATAGTCTCATTGGCCTGACCACCTCAGGCCTTAATAAGAAATATTATATATAAAATGTGTCCTTTATTCTAGAAGAATTTCCTTTATGACTCTGAAGCAAATATTTAACAGTCTTAAAAAATAACTTGATGCTTGGAAAAAAAAATATTGTAACCTGGTTTTCCTCCATATGTGAGGATATGATTGCAGGTGTAATAAAAGTCCTTAATACAGACTTTCATAATACAGTGCAAACCAAATTACATTATTTTATATTGTGATTACATGTACTAAAGAAATTAACCTGAAATTAGAATCCCTGTGCACTTTCAAGAAATCAGGCTTTTATTTTCCAGGTTTTTTCCTAAAATATACAACTTCACAGTCAATGAGACATAGGATATCCCTTGGGACAAATTAACCCCTTCCAAGAAATAAACCCAGCAAAAATGTGTTCATTGAATCAGGCTTCAGAAACATTTCTAAACTTTAAAGACCACGATGGGAAAATAAAGCAACATTCAGTCATATTTATGGAGCCCATTTATTTCTACAAGTTAACACTGCCCACACATTTAAACTTTCAAGTAATGTGGCACAATAGGGATGAATACGTGGGATGAAACAGTCAGAGCTGAAAACCTCACACCCATGCTGTCGCTCTTCAGGTGGTTTTGCTCTGGATCCCATGACTCAGTATCCATCAGTGGAGGAATGGGTTAGGTGCACTCCTAAAGGGTGCCAGATAATTTATTTCTTTCAGAGAGAATTAGAGTTTGTGTTCCATGACGACACAGGCCAAACCCTGATGAACAGAGATGGCAGGAGATGACCTCAAAGGCAGAATTCTGACCCAAACGTAAGTACTAATTAAACACATCTACTGTCAACACAAAAACCTGTCTCAAAATGTTTGCCTAAAAACAGTTTCAAATAACACTTTAAGTTACTGCAAAACAGAAAACATTTAAAGAAAAAATTGTTTGCAAAATGTTTTCTGTGTCTTAAATTACTGCTCTTCTACATTATTTGCATTTCCCTACTTCTGTGATATTCCACCAGAAAGATATAAAAAAGGAAAACATATATAAATTTAAGACATATTACTGTACATCTTTTAAGCAGAGGATATTCTGGATATATACAACACATATACAATACACAGTCTCCCTTTACTGCAGTGGTCTGGCTACAAGTTGTGCTTTTCTCCCAATTTAGGAAGTTTAATTATGCTTAGTTCCATAAAAGCTTTCATGAAACATATGATTTGCTGACAGCAGACAGCTAAAAAGTAGTGCATTCAATAGTTAAGTATTATATTCTTAACAGAATGATAAAAAACCTTAATCTTAAGGTTGAGTAGTCGTTAACAATATAAAACTGAATTTCTAAGATTAAAAAATTTCTTTATCTACAACTCTCTTTAAAAAAAGGGCAAAACTTCAGCTCATACTTGAGCCAGAGCTCAGTTCAAAAACAGTTCTGAAGGTGAATTTAATTTGATTTTATCAGTTTTGATGGCTTTTCTCTGTTTCTGCTGAGATAAAACCCCTGAGAAGGCAGGCAGAGCACCTGTTCCTCAGCGTTCCAAAACCCAGTTAACTGGAGTGTGCTTGAGTGAAAAGCCCACAGATTAGGGGCATATCCTACTCAAAGCAACAAATCTGCTGTAGCTTGCCTTATACCTTATTCATAAAATGGCATTGCATTGATGGCAATGTCTATACCGAATTCCACCAGTGACATCTATTTCTGCCTACCAACGCTGATACAAAACTTTTAAATCGGGTTTACCTGACTGATAACTGCAGGACCATATGCTTCCAGATAGGAAATATTCATACAGCAACAGAAGTCCCATTCAAATGTTTTCACTCTTTTGAAGGTGATTACTCAAGTTGCTGGATTTCCTGTGTACATGTACACAAAGAAACACTGGTAAAACCAGTAAACATCTCCAGACTGGTAAAAACTTTAACATGCATAAAATTGCTGTTCCCGTGCTAAAATCTTCCTGCCCCACTGGCAGAAATATTAAGTCTCAAAAGACATTCCTGTCAGCTATAGTATAAGAGCTCTGGAATGAAGAAATCTTGAACTTGCCACCACAAAGGTGCTGAAACTGCTGTGCTTCATCATCAGTGTGCTGGGGCTTCCAGCAAGGCAACAGAAGTCAAATCAGGCTGCCAAATAGTTTGATGGGAAGAACATATTATGTGAAACTCAGCAGGTTTCTCTCACCCTTTCTCTGGTGAGAGTTGGGACCCCCAGGGACAGCAAGCAGGATACATTCTTCACAGAAGACCCTACTATTACTTACACATCACTTAAACCTGTTTTCAGTGACAAGGCAACCAAAATCCTAGCTTGACAAACCTAGAGTTCATTAAAATAGGACCCTGTAACAAAAAGAAATATTGAAGAGATGAGTTCCCTCATAACACAAGTTCTTGCTTTCTACCTATAAACCAACCATGTTAAAAAATATTTTGCAACAGCATCGTAAAATACAGTTCTGCTAAGTGACTTGCTTGATTTCCATCTCAACTGTGCTTTGTTCCTCCAGTTTGCAGGATGTTGGGAAGGGGGATAAATCTCCCTGCTCTCTTGACTTCAGGTTGAAATGAAATAGCAAGCCAAAAGCTGTACATGAAGATCATGATTTCTGGTCTTCCTCTGATGGGATGACTTCCAGGAGGATTTGCAATGTTCTGGTTACCCTGTCTGCAAAGATAAAAGCATACACATGGGAGGTTTGGCGTTTTTTTGTGTGGGAGATGGGGCAGGCAGAAGCAGCCAGGAAACTTATCTTAGCTGCTATACAGCCTATTTGCACATATACATATATCATTTAAATTCAAATTTTTCTTCTTTTTAACTATGTTTTCTTTGCCTCTCATCCCGGGCTATGCATATAGAATAATAATGGAAAGGTACGGGTGTATAATCTAATTCAGTAAATGTCTGCAAGCATTTAAAGGCTATCTTAAAACATGACTGCTCTTCACAAAAGCTTAGTTTTTACCAATTTGCTATGTTGAAATAAACATCTGGGAGAGTTCAAACAAGTTAATTTAGCTGTAGCAAGACCTGCCTAAGCAAAAAAAAAAAAAAAAAAAAAAAAAAAAAAAAAAAAAAAAAAAAAAAAAAAAAAAAAAAAAAAAAAAAAAAAAAAAAAAAAAAAAAAAAAGAAGAGAAAATTAAAGGAAATAATAATTACAAAGCTTCACAGGTCTAAGAATATCACACAACCAAAGAAACTTCATGCTGTCTTTTTGTCATGCTGGACATTAATTTCCTTCTAATGCTTTTGTTGGTTTTCCTTTTAGCGTAATGATTCATAAATGGCACAGTTAATTTACATACAGAATAGTAGAAGAACATTCTCTTACTATTCCTTTCACTTGTCACTCTTTTTTAGTAACCTGTTTTAAACAAGCAGAAATTGTTGTAAAAGAAAGTTCTGATTTTACTTGTCTGTTCTTGTATGACACAGAAATGTCAACACTGACACCCGTGTAAAGCAAGGAGGGTAAAATTGTGCAACTCACAGATGATATGAACTGAAAAGCACTTCTCTGACCTCCTGTCTAAGGCAGACTCCACCATCTTTTTCTCTTTTCTGTGGATGTCACCAGTTCAGTGCAAAGTCAGCATGCCCTTAGACTATAAACTGATAGTGTCAGAGGGGCTGAAAGTCTCCAGGGACTTCATTTTCCTCCCACCTGCCTTCCCTACCCACAGTGGGCACATCAGAGCTAGGATGAAAGACAGGAGAAAAGCCAGCAGCAGGAAAACAGCAGGGCTTCGCCCCTGCCATCCCACCTCTTCCAAGTTGGAGGCTGAACAAAGGGAAAACTAGAATTTTTTGAAGCTGAGCGCTGGTGTAACAGCTCTTGGGAAAGGGCATGGCAGCAGAGGGAAAGCCTGGGCAACTCTAGAGCGAGTTGTGATCTTAATATCCTGTTCACAAAAGTGGACAGAGCCACCAGCAGCAAGACATTGCCCATTCCTCTATTTCCATGCAGTCTGTGCTGGGATGAAGCCATAGGGGAGCAGACAAGCTGGTAGACCTGGTAGTCTTCTTTGCACTTTTTGGTTGCAATGTACTCAGAATAAATCAATATACAGAGTATTTTCCCCTAAAGAATGTTCCGATCTGTGTCCAGTCTGTATCTCAATACTGTCTTCTCGAAGCAGCACCTGGAGTTACAGGATTAGTTTCACATTTGTCACAAGACAATTTAACATACCATGATGGTACAGATAACTTCCCCACTCCACTTTAAACCCTAATTTTCCCTTTCAAGAATTCACTGAAAATAGCTATCACAGGACCACCTTCATAAAAAAAAAACCAAAAAACTAGACCAGGTATCTTCACAAGCACCAGATAAAGCCTGGGTGAGGAAAGAAAGCAGGAGTTTAATGCATGTACGTAAGACTGGACATGAAATCTGTGACAACAAAATGGTAGGATAATTTCCTGTGGATCCTATCAGAAACTCAACAAAGAGAAGTAAACTGAGCATATCACACTTTGTCCTGACTGAGGTAGTGTCATCCTCGGGTCTTGCTAAATAACCCTGACAGAGACATTTTGTTATATAAAGAGATCTCATTTCCAGCAAGGGCTCAGCCTATGAAAAAAAAAAAAAAAGTAGGATTCAACTTTTAAGCTCCCCGTAATTCAATCCACTGTAAAGAAATAGATGTTTTAAATATGAGTCTAAGGTTGGATTTTCAACTTGGGAAGTGCAAACAGAAGCATTCTTGTGCTGATGCTGCATCCTTTTACACACTGATCTGCTTTGTAGGATTTGCTAGGCTTGACTTTTTTCATTTTCACATTAGTTCTACAAAAAGCAAGAAAGCAGAGGTCAAATGAAGCCTGTACTAGCTGAAAATTATTTGTCCCAGCACATCTGGTGCTACAGCAAAATTTCTTTGGAAAAGGAGAGAACAAAATGTTATTCTCACAGCAAAATACAGCCCAGAACCTATGAACCCACAAACTGTGAAGTCACCTTTTGTTCAATACAGTAATTTCATAAGCAGAATGCCATTAAGGATAGTCAAAACATACAGAACAAAGACACTGAACCTTGGGAGAGGATTCCTTGGGTAATCCATTAGGGGGCTCTGCTAGCCTAAAACCCCTTTCAGAAATTTATGTATCTTTAGGCTGGGTATTTTATCCCACTACTCATTGTGGCTGTTCAACATCCCTCTCCTCTAATCTCTGCAAAGCCTATTCAGAATACTGAGCCTGATCTTATGTGGGGCTGGTCTGTACACGTGTGTTTTTGCACCAGTGTTGACCTTTGCTTAAACAGCACATGTCCCATATAGGGTTTATGAGGAGCAGTCATCTCTTCCTGCCACAGCACAGCTGGGCAGCTGAACCCGTCAATTCCTCAACAAGGTGACTTTGCAAATGGGTAAAGCCCTACACCAGCCTGCCCGTGCACTGATCTGGGCAGATGAAGCAGCCTGGGCACAGTCTTGGTAGCACATTGCTGTGTCCAGACTAACAGGCCCCCACTCCCTCCCTCTCTGGTGTTACACGAAATGCTTTGTTGAAATCTAAGCAGATTGTATGCCTCACATTCTTCTTCATCTAGAAAAACTAGTTATCTTCTCAAAGGAAGGTACCTAGTTGATCTGATAAAAAGCTACCTTTTAAACAACAATCTCATTTTTTCATTTTGTCCTTTACCTCATGTCTGGAATTACACTTCCATGCCTATGTACATCTAATGCATATTGTTTCAAGGTTAGAATATCAAGCTTGCAGCTGGTCAATGACTTTTCTATATCTCACAGAGGTACCTTAAGTGAATTTATCCTCATTCAATGCCTTTAGAAAATGTTCTCAGGCTATGCAATGGGGGACCCTTAACACTCACAAAATAATGCCAGTTTAATGACTTCACACAGAAGGTTTATTGCTTCTTCTGAGGAAAAAAAAAAATCTTTTTATTTAACAAGTAAATCTCCTCTCTGCTTCACCCCAAAACTGCCAGCATCAGTTTTCTGTCATTACTGTTGCTATTTTGGGGAAAATAATTGCAAAGCAAACAAGCTGTTTCACCCACTGACTGGCTTCTGCTGCTTTGCCCTCTGAGGCAGTACACCGTGCCCATCCATAAGTATGACACAGGCAACAGGCCTCCTTTCTAGAAGGAGAATTTTGTGTTATCTCAAATGATAGAAATTATTCACCTTCATTGTCACAGCTGGCAGAAAAATCTTCACATCTATCCAGTCTACCTTAAAGAGAATATTTTTTCTCTCACCCAAGTAATGTAGTCCAACACTGGCATCCTGTGGCCAAAGATTCAAGTAACTGTATTCCAAAACCTCTGAGACACAACAGAAAACGCCAAAAAACTCCTGGGGTTTGATAAGGGAAAATTTCCCAGTCCCTAAATGTCAAGACTGAGAAATTATTAACAGACTAAACTCCAACTATTAAATAGAATGTCCTTTTGCATACAATTGCTTTAATTTGCACTGGAGGTTTCTACCCATTCCCAGGACACTGCAAATGATTTCTAACTTTATGGATATAAAATTAAGAGCATGTTAGTCTTAAACTAACATATTTTTCTGTAAATACTTTCTGCTCTATTGTCTACAGACTTCCCAGCATGAATTGAGAGGGAAATTCATAGATTCTACAACAGATAGGATATAACTATGTAACATATTTATATAGAAAAAATACTGGTTATAGTGTAATAACATACATATAAAGACACTTTTATTTTCTTGTGAGCAGCTCATTTTAAATCATCACTTAGGACTGCAGCACAGAAGACAATATGCATTTTTGATTCAGCCTCTATACAAATAAATTATTTTTAGTTAGAAACTTTCACAGGTTGAGTTATAGTTTTACAGAAAAAGAGATGTTCTTTTCATTTTGTTTGATAAAATATCTAGCATTCTTGAAATATCCTTCATTTTGGAAATCTATCCTTCTGATTAAAAAAAAAAAAAAAAAAGAGAAGAATGAGGAGCTATAACAAATTATACCGACTTCTAACTGAAATGTTCCAAATAATCCTCCTCTAACATATCAGAACTTCCACAAATGCTTTCAAAAACTTTCAGACACGGTATAAAAATTATTCTCAGTGCATTTTGGATGTAAAATAGTACAGCCAAATCACAAAGAAGTCATTTGAAGAAGCACTGAAACAGTTTCCACAGAAGCATTTCAGGCATGCTATATTTTGCTAGCATTTTGTCAGGAGCCACTGATATGGACAATATCCCCATAACCAACCTGCCCCATTTAAAATACTCTTCAGTGGTTCACAGATGCATGGTCTCAGCAGAGAGCACCAAGCCCATCCTATCATCACAACTGTTATGTTCAAGGCTCCAAACTGATTGTCCAAGAGATGTAGAACTGTCTCTATTAACACAGAGCAACGGTCAGGGGAAGGTGATGGGTGATTTAAAAGGAATCAGATATTAGTAAGGGAGGGAGAGAGGAAGAGGACAGTGGGAGAAGCATCAGTCATTTCAAATCAATCACTAGGGAAGAATAGCCTTGCTGTAAATGTAGCTCATTAGTCAGCAGACATTGATTGCAACTGGCAGAGCAATGCTAGAGCATGTGTCGAATAGAAACTTGTGTTGTCATCCCCAGCTCAGGCAGCTGAGAGGATTGACCGGAAGGATTTCACAACACAGGGAGAGCCCTGAGAAACTCCTGGAGTCAGCATGAAGGAGGGGAGTCCCACCAGGACTTACCTAGGAGCTTTCTGAACCACTTTGGTTTGTTGTCCCATACAATAAAGAGGTAGTAGGCAGGAATGCCAGTCAGGGTTATTGCAAATCCAATCCCTGTGTTCACCGGGTCAGAGTAAAGTGACAGTGCAACCATGAAGAGACAGGTGAAGGAAAACAACGCTGGAATAAATAGAGGAACCTGAAACATAACCACACGAAGAACCATTAAATAACAGGGTCAATGTAAAGTAATGACTAAGGCATTTAATGTTCCATGAAATGTAAATTGGATAAAGCCCAGCACAACAGGACAGTTCTGGAGAGATATGGGTATCTAGAACATGCACACAAAATGCCAGTGACTGCAGAAGCCAAGCCCTGCAGAGTGCTGTGAGGTGAGTACCACAGAAGTCTCTAAATTACACTCTAAAACACCTCAGTGTTTTACATCCTTTAAAACGTAAGGACTGTAAATAAGTTACATTGTAAAAGTCCTTTCTCTAATCCCCCAGCAGATAAGTAAGCAGTTCTAACCACAGTAAAGATTTCCACTTTGATAATTACCCATTAGAAAACGTTTTAAAACACAACCAGGAGCTCAAGTCACCTTTTAAAACTATTAAGAACATATTGATTTTCTTCCTAAGGTAAAAATCAAAATCTAGCAGGAAGAGAGCAAATTAAACACCAATTTGACTAGGATAAAGATATTTGATAGTGTTATGCAACTGATAGCCACTGAAAAAGCCCTTTCTGACTGTATAACTGATAGCATTATCAGCATCACTGTTGAAAGCACACAGAGTAACAATATCAAATGTATTTACTCAGTTTTCAAGAACACCATTACAATCACTCTGTTAGCACCTCTCTGAAGGAACCGCCTACAGGCATGGCTTATGTGTGTAATGGAGAACTGGAGAATTCCTTGGAGATTGTTCTCTTCCTTTCATGCCTCAAAGCATTACTGTTCCTCTTTTGTGCACTGTCAAAGCATTTTTTCTTTTAATCAAAGCAAAACCTGTTGTGTCGCTGACCTCCTTATTTACAGATATATCTACAGGAATGCAACAGCGCACATTCTTAGTTCTTCCCAAAACAGACTTCTTGGCAGTATCTAAATAGAAATATATTCCTCCATTTTTATGATGATGGATGTTATCTCTATGGGTACAAAATGGGACAACTTAACTTTTTGAGATAGCACTTAAAATAAGCAAGAAGAATGGCAGAATCAAGGCCAAAACAGCTACAGTTCAATGGGCTGGACTATTTAGTATTTTCTTTCTGGGTTCACAATCACTGTGTCTGCAAATCCACTGCCAGTCTCAAAAATTATAATAACAGCACTAACCACATATTTGCAAAGAAAATTGGCATATTTGATACTGGATAGACATTGACATAAATGTTTTATGCCCGACATGAATTTTGGTAGCAAAATTATTCAGGTCTTTAGCTGGGGAGCTTGCAGGAAAACACTCAGAGAGCCTTCAGTGCAAGATTATTTTCCCTTAACTCTGCTTTTCTTGAAACAGAGGTTAGCTTGCTACATCAGAAATTGCTCCTTTGCTGTGTGACTACAGGATAGAGAGGAGGGAGAAGGATTCATGTAAAACAGTAGAGAGCAGAGGTTACCTTGAAAGGACGAGGCATATCAGGACGTTTATATCTGAGATAAATCAACCCAGCAACTACCAGTCCAATAAAAAGCCACCTGGCAAAACTGAGGAAATTCAGAAGGCTGTAGAGATCCCCGTTGAATAACATTATCATTGTGAGAGGATGCTGAAAAAGAAATAAGAGGGGTTTAGTAGATCAATCTCTATTATTTTACAGCAGTGATGTCAAATTTTTCCACAGGGACAAGAAGCACAGCCTTATGCACACACCTGAGTGCCACAGACTTCAGGCTTGCCTTAGTCGTGCAATCGATGCTCAGCTGTCCCCTGAGACCACGTTCGATCAATATATATCTGTCCTGGGTGGCCACACATGGTCAATACAAATGTGTCCCCTGTGACCCAGGCAAATACACAGGCACACAGCCCACTGCATCACCAAAATGCTTGAGCATCCTGGGCAGCATTCTCATGGGACCTGACAAGTGTATTAGCCCACTGCGGCTTTATTCGCTCATCACCTATGCAAATAAGAGCAGTTAAATTCTGGTCACATATGATCATATGAAAGCAGAGGTTTGCAGGTGTTTTGTGGAAGGAAAAAAGGTGACTTTTTACACATTTTAAATGCAAACATTTCTAAGCAGAAAGAAGCATTTAGCTGTCACTCAGGCAGCAACTGAAGAACAAGGAGAGGGACACCAGAATAAATAAGTTTTCTCATTAGAAAGCTGTTCTAAGATACAAGGCTTCTGTGAGGCAGGTAAAAGCTTATGTATAAATGAGAGATGTGTCTTGGGTTAGGAGATTAGTGTAGCCTACTAGAATCTATTTCAAAGTAATATCTGGACAAAAAAATGTCCTTGCATTTAGGGATGAAGGAATGAGTCAAAATCCCCATAGCCCTTAATCTTCAGCAAGAGGGAAGATCCCAGCAGGGAGAGTATTTAGGTTTATAGCAAGGCAACAGCTGAAATCAACTGCAGATGCAGTAAAACACTGGGCTAAATCTTTACATAAGGAAAACTAATTTGTATTAATTATCTAGATTCACAGCCTCTCTCTCTTTCCTGTTTTCAAAGAAGTGAAGACAACGTGGGTTTGAACCAGAATCAATATTTCAAACGTGGGTCTCTGGCTTCCAACCTCTAAAGACTTATAAAGTACTTGGTTCTTTACACACAGACATTAAGCAAACTGCTTCTATGTAAATGTCAAAGGAAATTTTACCACTGAATTATAATGGGCAAGATATCTTCTCTATAGATTCAACCCCCAAAAGTTTAAAATCTCAGTTATAACTATAATGCAAGTTTTAATGATAAAGTAAGTGAAGGAGAGCTATCAAGAAAAAATATAATAAAGTACGTTTACAGTCAGATTGCATGATTTCTTGGAGTCGCTACACACACGCCTATCGGATACCAGGGCATTGCTGAGGAATACGTTTGGTCCAGGTAGCTCGGTTTGCAAGAAGTGGGCTGAGATGCAGATTGAAATGCAGATTGAGCTCCGAGTGGGAGCCCGAGACAAGAGGCCGTGAATTGCCAGCTTTTGGGATAACAAAGGGCACGAAGAGGAGTGACACCGGCCAGGTGAATGAACACTATGAGGCACAGCAGGAGCCGGGAACTGCCGACCTTCTGGATAACAAAGGAGATGAAGACGGGGGACGCCAGCAAAGTGGATGAACTCGGAGAGGGGGGCAGGAACCGAAGACTCGGAAGGAAGAGAGTTGACAGTGAGGGGATTCCTTTGTTGGAGTCCTCCTCGGAGGCACCAACTCGAGCTGTTTCTGTGCTGCTGGCTCTATGGAATGAAAAATCTGAGACTCTGCGATGGAAAACCTGGGATCGAACCGGTGAGGAAACCTGGTCTGACTGAGTGGGCTTCGGTTCCAGCAGTTAAAGTGTCTGGTGTGGAGAGTGACTGCCAGAGAGTCCCGTGAATGGTCAAACTGGGAAGCTTTTTTAACAACAACATACGTACATTAACAGATTTCTTAATTCCTAAAAATGTGGGGTGTTTTATTTAACAAGCCTGAAACACATGCTCACTTTCTCAGTTTACCCTCAAGAGCTCTTTCCTTTCTTACAGTGTATAGACCTTGGCAGGGGAAATTAAATAGGGAAATGCTAAAAGACTACTGATGCAGAATATGTCCTGCAACTACTCTATTTGCAACAAGGCAAGATAAAAAATAGCAATTTTTTAAGGAAAGCCCTCTTCATAAGAAAATGTGACTTTTTCAA
>NW_020955363.1:1956100-1960717 GCF_003031625.1 Empidonax traillii | reverse complement strand
GGCACATATAAAATTCAACACTTCAGCTGACACTTCAGAAGTGAGCTTATAGGCAAAATGTGATTTAAACTCCCAGTATAAGCATATGATCTTACTAGCATAGATTCATAGATGCATCTTTTCCTGTGGCTGGAACTTCCTAAAGGGGCAGAGGTCTATCCAGATTCATTACAGTCACTGAACCCAAAAGAGGGGCTAAACATCCAGGCTTATGAAAACTGCATGATAAGTGAAAATCTTCCTGGCACTACTCAAACTGAACTTTGAGGTTGGTATTTTGACATTTAGTCTTAACATTTTACCATACAAATTAGTCTGCAATGCAAACACACGGCCAACATTTACCTCTGCTGCTGTTTTAGAAATCAGTATTAGGATTTCCACTAAAGCACCAGTAGTTTTCCTGAGACAATTCACAGACTATTTCCCAGGCACATGTTCTCTCATTTTTTAATCACCACTACAATGCACTGCTGAGAGTTCCCCCTCCATTATCTTAGTGCATAATTGTTTGCATTTTTCAGTATAAGGTAGTAAAAAGAGCCTTAAGGGTGTTGTTCCCAGATGCTGGTATTTAGCTGCACTTTCAGTTAACTGAACCCATTTTTGTTTGTTTAACTGGAATTTGTTTCTCTGAAAAGGAACCAGCTCATCGCTAGCAGCTCCTTAGAAATACAGAGCAATAAGACATGAATTAGGTTGCAGGGATAGGCAGTCAAGTGCTCGGACAAGAAAGCGAGAAGGAGATGATAGAATAAGAACAACTCCCAAATCTCATTCCTCTTCCCTGTTCTCTGTCCTGCCCAAAAGCCCATGTACACATTAATAAATGAGACTCAAGCAGTGCCCAAATTCTGTTCGAATTCTCTAGAGCAAGTCTGTAATATGAATTCTAGTGCAGGAATATTTGTTTGTATGATTTACCAAAACAATGACAGCTGGCAGAGGAGTGTGCTTGCGGACATGAATCATGGAGAGAATTTCCGGAAGGTGACCCTCGCGGGATGCAACGAAGAACATCCTGGTGGGAAAAAAATGTGGACAGACTTTAAATGTGCTCATTACTGAGACTACGCAAAGTGGCTCATGAAAGTCACAGAGTACAGCAGCACTTCTTGGTCTTGTTTGAGGTATTCTGAATGAAAATACTAACAGGAGAAACCCATATACAGAAATCAAAGTGATCTCTGAATGTGTCCCTTGACTGGCGTTTGGAATTAGTTAATATTTTCTCTCCAGTTTCCCTCCTTCACAAGTAAAAAATCAGCCATTAATTAAGGAGTATCCTCAGAGGGATTAATTTCCAAACCAGTCAAAGGGTTTTAACAGTAACACACTAAAGTCAACTGGAACAAAATGAGAAAAAGCCCCACACCTAGTAAACAATGAAGTCGTTTTGCATATCCTGCCAAAGGAATGAACCCTACTCTCCCTTCCCCTTGCTTGCTTTCTTGTGTGTATCCCAAACCCTCATCCCCAGGAATATCAGCATTGCTCACCTGGAGACTGCAAAAATACCACCATTCATAGATCCAAAACAGGAGAGAGCAACAAATACTGGCACAGCTAAAGAAAAGTTTCCCATTAGCCGTTCAGCAAAGGTCTGTCAGAGGAGAGAGAAACATACAGTGATTTTTCATAAAACAGGAAAGTAATTGTACTATATTAGCAAACTAAATTATTATGGTGTTATTTATACTCATTTTCTGCATCCCTCACTGAAAGCTGTGCTGTTGCCTCTTCTTTTGTGTCACCAGCTGAGCTCTCCCACCCTTACTGCTTGAGGGCGTCTGGAAGATGACTGGGTGAAGCAACGCTGAGAAGCTGGAATCAGGCCCTAACTTATGTCTTTTTAGATCATTATGACTCAAAAGAAGACCCAGTCTGAATGGATCAAGGTCTGATCTGTGTACCTAATTTTTGTTTTTCTACCGCCTTCATTGTACTCAGCTGATGCTACCCTGTGGTATAGTCCATCAATTCATTAGTAGAAGAGCCTTAACTGGAGTTTGGGACACCACAGGAGACATGCACAATTTTCTTCAAGTTCAGAAAATGTTTTCTTTCTAAATCTCCCACTAGCTACAGAATTTGGCCATTTTTCAAAAGCCACATCAATCAAAATAGCCACAGGCAGTGTCACTACTGGAAAGGAAATGGAATTTTTTTTATTTCCTCATTGTGACTCAGATACCATAAATATAAAAATCGGTATCATCACCACAATTCAGCAAGAACAACCAAAGCAGTACTGCCTAGCCAGGTTGCCTTGTAACTCCTTCCCAAATGAACTCCTGTATTCACAGCAACCCCCTTCCTAAATACTCAGGACACATATTGTGCAGAGACAGCGTGACTGTCTCTTGCCACACAAGATAGTTCAGAGCTCCCACTTCCACAAATATCTGTGATTCCCGCTTCCCAGGAGCCGAGCTTACAATTTAGCACCGAATTTTTCAAGCATGTACTTGTCGATAAAATTTAAGTCCTGCTGGCTTTGTTATAAGAGGTAAATAAATGTAGTCCAATGTTACATTATAAATGCTGTCGATGGCCTTGAGTGCAATCCCAGCCATCAGTCAAAAATCAGACTTATTTCACCAGGATGGTAATAAGTGGTGCCACACAAAAAGCTCTTTGGATGTGTCCACCCATTTTTTTTTCCCTGAAAGATAAGAATATATCAACAAACACAACTGCAGCAGGGATACAGCTCTGTATTTTTCTTCTGTAACTTACCACTGCTACAGCTTTTGAAAGCAGCAATTCCCCAGCACTGATTGTAGTGAAATAAGCCACGTTTGTTAACACATAGCCAACTGTGACGATAATCATTGAAATGCATATTGCGAGGGGTATGTTTCTGAAATACACAAGGTAGCTCATTATTTTGCAATCTGGTTGCTAGTCCCTGAACATGAAAAAAATGACATGAGAAGAAGCCACTAATGATGGTGAAAACGCACATTTGGTGATCCCAAAATATCATAATTAGAAACCACCAGTTAAAAAAAAAAAAAAAACAAAAAAACAAAAAAAACCAACAAAGCTACCTAGACAAAGCAAATAGGTTTATAATGAAGAGGTGAGAAAACGTTTGAGGGAGGAGTCATTTGGGGACATGGAGAGGCTGTGGTCTCTGTGCTTTCCCTACAAGAAATATGGCCCATTTGAGCTGCCTACTCAGATTGACTTGCAAACCAGTAGGAGGGCAGAAGGTGTCAGTGGCTGAACCAGCAGTAAGGCTGAGATGACAGATGCAAGTGATCCAGCTCTCTATCAGGAGAGCAATCACAGTGGCATCTCCAGCATACCTACTGGCACTCCATGGCCACTGACCACCTGGAGGTGTCTGACATCTTCCCCAGGATGCCAAAATATCCAGCATGTGAAATGCTGCCCTTTCCTCCTCTGTGCATTTCTTCCCTCGTGCACCTTACCGTATCCCAGTTCTCTTTCTCACTATTCAGGGGAACATGAGAGCAGAATATGACACAGAAATAAAAACAGCACAAATTTGTACTGTTATCACAGCACAAACAGTCTTGAATAGCACAAAAAGCCCTGGACAGCTAAAAGACAGAAGAACAAAAAACAAATAATAATGCCAAAATTTTATATAGCATGTCCTTCAAGTCAAGAAGAGCAGAATTGTATCAATTCTTAAGAACAGGAACAGAGGCACAGTGAATTTGTCCAAAGCCACACTGCAGGCATATGTTCGTGTCAGGAGAAAAAAACAGATGCTTCAAGTATTGCTCTAGTCTCTTTCTACTTGATATTATTGATGTCTGCATTACACCAAAAAAAGATTCAGATCTGAAACTCATGTTTGGTACTTTAATGCCAAGGTTGGAAGTTGCATTATGCAAACTCCCTCACTGCTTCACATCTGATTCCCTCTAGTTGTCTATATTAAGGCTGCTTTTGAAGGGATGGAGAGGTTGCCATATCTAGAGAAGTTCCTTGTGAAGGTCAGCCCATCAGATGGAAGAAAGCAGAGACACTAGGAGAGTACTAGGAATTCTGGCGTTCCAGGAGAGATCACAAGCACAGTCCTAAAGGACTGTTGTAATCACATCAAAGGAAAAGGTGTTTTGAAAACCAACACAAAGATTCATTCTTTTCTGATCTCAAAGAAACACAGCCTGGTCAGAATTTAAGGATCCTCTTTGCTACCAGTCCTTATTTCTCAAATAAATCCTTTACATCAGTATGCCTGTACTGAGCTGAAAAGAAGCTCTGAACTGAAACTAAATAAATAAACGCATTTATTTATACATAACTAAAGCAGGACAGTATCAACTGTTGCACATCTTGCCCACCTTAGAAACCAAGGTGTCAAATACTCCCATTAACCCAGACACACAGGTAGGTAAGAGTATCATGGTGTAATGTAACACCGAATCTGGGTAGACATCATGATATTGCATGAACCCATGGCTACCTGATGCACACGTCCTCGAGTGAAGAAACTGGAAAAAGGGAAGCTAGTCAGCTTGTAGAATGTACTTGTCAATGATGAAGGTGACAGCAAAGATCCCAGAATACAAGTGCTGTATTGCTGGAAAACCCACAAAGCTACAGACTCAAGAAACACTGCAGCTCTCTGTGTTG
>NW_020955363.1:1909476-1955798 GCF_003031625.1 Empidonax traillii | reverse complement strand
CATGGCTACCTGATGCACACGTCCTCGAGTGAAGAAACTGGAAAAAGGGAAGCTAGTCAGCTTGTAGAATGTACTTGTCAATGATGAAGGTGACAGCAAAGATCCCAGAATACAAGTGCTGTATTGCTGGAAAACCCACAAAGCTACAGACTCAAGAAACACTGCAGCTCTCTGTGTTGGTACTATGTGCAAAAACGGGTTTTGTAGGTCAGTTGCCAGATATTTTGCAACCAGCTAGGTTAAGCTTCTTACCTGACCCGGGTGTAAATTGAATTCAATCCTCTTAGCATCTGATTTAAGGTAGGGATACATCAATGCAAAGCCTCTCAGAACAGGGATTTTAACTATATCTTCTGCATCACAAATTAATGCTTCAACCACCAAGCTATTGGATAAATCAGCACTTACTCCAACCTTAAAAAGAATGTTTCCAGCCAAAGACAGCAAATTTTAGCTGTTTTCACAAACCATTCAAATGACTGAAACCATGTTGTTAAACTTAACAAACTATTTTTGTTCATTCTAACTCTTACCAAACACATTCACATCTAACTTAAATTCCAGTCTTAATTTCTGTTAAAACAAAACAGCAGATCAAAAAAGAAAATCATGCTTCCAAACATGACCATTTTCTTAGCACTGAAGGTCCTACCTTGCAATGCTGAAGAGCGCTAACCCCCTTGGATAGTGACACCAACAATAAAAAACATACTCAGGAGAAGAATAAAACCCCTAAACAAGCCAGAACTAGTCAGCAAGCACTACTCATTAAAAAGTCTGCAAATCATAACTCAGTGCCTGGAGCAGCACAAGGGATGCTGTGACTTCTAAGCTCCTGAGTCCTTGTTTTTGAGGGAAGCGAGCTCCCAGGCTGCGCCTCCTTTTGTCTCCTGGCAGAAGTGAGCCTTTGGAGGGCTGTTGTACGCCCACACAACCCTTCCAAGCACTGCTTATTAGCCACTGCTTTCAGTGACAGACTTTGACAAAAATAAAAGGCCAGTTTCAAGATTTCAGGGATGAGCAATACAGTACGGTTCACTTCTCACTGACACTTCCACTCATATTTGCACTTGGTCCTTGAGTCACCTGAGAGCACAGACAGACAGGCACAAACCATACGTAAAACCACGAAGTGAGAGCTTTAATCGTGTGTTTTCTATCCATCCAATTTAAGAGGCAGTTCCCAATTTGCAACAGGATCCCATTATCAGACTCTCTGCTATGAACTGCAGTCGCTGTGCTGGAATAAAAACTGTAATGCCATTATCAATAAAGATTATCTCCTTTCCTTGGAGGATGACTGTACCAATTTTCTTGGAATATTTTAGATATTCTCCAAGACATCCAAATCTTCTCTCTAAATAAGAAAAACCATACCTAAGTTCTACTCTCCATTAAATCGCCTCTACTGACACAGGTTTCACCTTTTCACTTCTACATCCTATGAATCACACACAACACAGGGTGTCAGAACACTGATAAGCCACGTTTCTGATATAATGCAAATTCACAACTGCCTCACAGCTGAGAGATTTGCACTAGAGGGAGACAGAAAATTCAAGAAAAACACATTTTTCACTCTAAGATTGTTTTGAGATTTTGATTCATCCAAGTTAAAACTTCTGATGGGCAACTCAAGTACATCAGTAAGTCATTTCTTAGGAAAAAACATCTTAGAACAAAACAGAAATCTTATCCAACTCAGATAAAGAACTCAGAATGGTCAGTGGCTTAAAAACCATTGTACTGTGTGTGCTCAGATACAGGAGACTGCAATACCTCATTTACTTAAAACATGTCCAGGACTTGACCTTGCATTGAAGTGGCTACTATAGGGCAGTGCTTTCCTTTTGCACTCCTCTGAGAGTTAAATCTCAACAGATTTCAAAATCAAGAACAATTCTTTTCAAAACAGCTGTTTGTCTGAATAGACCTTGAGGTGCTGATCAGAGAATCGTCATGGAATCATAGAATAGTAGAGGTGGAACAGACCTCAAAGATCATCTACTTCTAATCCCCCTGTCATTGACAGGGACACCTTTCACTAGACCAGGTTGCTCAGGGCCCCATCCAACCCAGCCTTAATATTAGCTCCAAACTTATTGGAAAAACTCAATTCCAAATAATACAATTATTTGGAAATCTCTTGAGCATTACTGTCAAAATGATATTCAAGCACACTGCTCCTTGGTTAGAAGGGGAAGCTGCTGCCAAGAAAGCCTTTTAGCAATATTCCTCTCTTCTCCCAAAGCTTTGAGGAAAACCAGTACCAAAATGAATCTGAGGAAACCTGAATCAGGCAAATATTGACAATATAGTTAAAAAGTCTTTATAAAAGCAGATAAGAGACAATTAGGATAATTTCCATACATCTGAATGTTGGCTAAAATTGAACTAAATCTCTACACCTTTCAAGATTTAGTAGCTAACCCTAGCTACTATTCAAAGCTAAATCTTCCCTATTTCCTCTATATACAGAGCACCTGTAATGAATAATTGCAACAGTTTAACAAAGAGCACATCTACCTTATGATTCCCAGAGAAAGAGTCACCAAGGAGCCTACCATCACAGCAAAATTCAGCAGTGGGAATATACCTAGCCCATCCTGTGCTATACAGGGCTTAAAAGCATTGCCAAGCAATGCTCTATATGGCTTGGAAGCAAATTTCCTTCCTCTAGAGCCTGTAAAGGGCCCAAGAGCTATGGAATACGGTTTGGTTAATCGGGATAACCACTGGGTTTTAGATTAACCTTCAGTGCTGCAGAATCACAGATCTGCCGATAATCAGCTCTAGTACGTCTCTACCTCCTACAAATATTTTTGAAAGAAAAAAACTCAAAGCAAAGCAAGTAAGAGAAGGGGAAAAGAGAAAAAAAAAAAAAAAAGATAAAAGGAAAAAGAGAAAGAAAGTCAGAGCAAGAACCTGGGGATAAGAGCAACAATGTCAATAAATCAGTTGAACATCGCCAGAAATCTACAGCTCATATCCCAGTTTAATGACAACTTTTATAACAACAGCGAGCACTAAGAGCTGTGACCACTGAGGGGTGTTCTTTCTATGAAATGACAACCACACAGTCAAATACACCCCACCAAGCCAGCTGAGTTCACAAGAAGGAAACACATTGTTGCCACATCCTTTGCTGTTTGGAGGCCATTCCAAAATCTTTTCCTTGCATCCTTTTCAAAGGCAGATTTTTACAGAGGCTCAGTCCCAGTCAACTGTTCTGGACAAAGCTACACAGGTGGGACCCAGCCAGGAAACATAAATAAGAAGGTCTAAATAAAGCGCTTAATTACTGATAAAGGTAGATGAAACTACATCTTTACTGTACCAGGGAGATTGTGGAAGATACTTTATGTTACATATAAAGTTAAAAAGAAAACAGTAAAAAGGGAGAGAAGTCCTAATTCCACATGATTTCCAGGCAAGCATTTACTTGGTTTTCATGAGCATGATGCTGTATATGCTATATCTCTTTAGCTGAAAATTTACCACCAGAGGAGTTTCAATAGCTCCCTTGTGCAATAATTTATTCACCATTTGCAATCTGCTAAGCAAATTTGCAAATGAACTCTTTCTAGATTCTGGCACTCTTAAAAAATTCTGATCATGCACTGCGCTGGCCATAAGGCCATATCTTGGCAGAAGAAGTCACACGAGCAAATTTATCCTAATAACCTGACACTGGAAAAAAGTAACCAAATACAGACAGTGGCAAGAGAACCCCGGTTACTCAATATTCCCAGTACTTCAGTGCAAGGCTAGAAGACATATAGGCTTGCCTTAATAAGGACTGTGTTCCAGAGTCCAACCCATATCTCTTACTGTTACCAGGTAGTTATTCTGTGAGCTGTGGTAATTCCAAATTCTGGACAGTAAAGCAGTACATTTTGACATAAACTTACTTTTCCCTGACACATGTTTTTCATGCAAAAAGCAGTCTACAAGACAACACAACACTAAAGGCATCAAATAGTTCTCACCAGGTCAACAGATGAAAAAACTACCATCTCATCCATCTGTTAGGACAAAAGGAGAATGCAAAACTTAAAAGGAGGCCACCTCCCAGGACTGAATCAAAGCCAGGAATCGAGAGGCAAAAGGTATGGGAATCATCACAGCACCTCTCAAATCCACATAATTATAAATTCTAATTAAGTGTTTCAGCAACAGCTGACTTCAACAATAAGCTATTATTATTATTTTGTTTATTGTAGTGAAGCTTCCCTTCAGCAGATCATCCCTTCCCCCCCTTCATTGCCTCACAATGTGTTCCATCCTTATGTTCCACATCAGAGCTGCTGTCTGTGGGCTTGCAGCTCAGACACTATTCAATTACATAACTTCATCATCTTTTGATCTTCTTGATTTTGAGGGGAGAAATGATAAAAAGGACAGCCTAGCTATTAAGCTGCACTCTCATTTACACCATCACATGCTCCATGGATGTCACTGCTGGAGTGAGTTAAAGGGCTTCCTTCTTCATTTCCATGCTTTGGTTCCATACCCCTGACTTCTGCAGAGACACAGCAGGATTATGCCAGGATAATAGAGTGATGAATCAGGCTGCAGTTTGCATTTAAAAACCTTCTTGCCTCTACAAAGAGAAGAAAAGAGTTTCTGCTGTGCTAATTACTGGTTTTCTACCCTCTGTTTGACTTCACTGGTTCAGATTATAACTGCTTACAGTTCATAAATAGGGCCTTCCATGCATGACCCACTGATTTTAAAGGGTCAAACTGCATTGCCAGTGTGCTGTGAAGGGCAGGAAATTTTATCAACTTCTCAAATGTTTTCAGTACTACTTCCAGTAGTCTTTCCTCAAAAATGAATTAGCATAAATACTCCCTTGTCTAAAACTTAAGACTTAGAAAGGTATTAATTGCACAGGGTAATCTCTTCTCCATAACATCTCTTCCAGGCAAACCCTCCCAGCTAAAGTCTCAAGTAGAAGCAGATCTGCCCACAGCCCCTGAGAAACTGAGAACAGTTGTGACACTCACAAAGAGATTTGCTTTATTTTAACAGAGATTTAAACTTGGCTGTGATCTCTTTGTGTATAAAATCAGGTTGGCAAGCCAGATGCCACCAGAGTGCCGCACTCATTTACGTAATTGCCCAAGCCCCACCTTGTCAAGCCAATACCTCTTATGAAACACGCTTCCTTGGAAGAGCAGAATGCATTCCTCTAAAACTTGGACTACCAGCCAGAGACACCTCTCATGTTCAAGCAGGATCTTGAATCTTTTCACATCGAGTAGACTGCATTTCTGGCATTCCCAAAGAAAACTAAGCCAACACAGAAGATATCAAGGATGACAGCTAAATCCACAAAGAACTTCCAAGGTTACAGTGCTAAATATTAGTCATGCTGCCTCTGCTTAGCCATTTCTTCTTGTTTAACAAGACTGTGAGCACTGTTAGGACACACAAACTGAGTGCAGGAGGCAGCACGCAGAGCTACATAAAATATCAATCGTTCCCTGTGATTTCTCAGTCAAATCTACTTCCAGATGTCCATCAAGTGCCAGTATTCAACATCTTCATGTTACCCCTGTTGCAAAACTTACAGTACAAAGTTTACAACTACTTCCAAAAGATGTGAAAAATCAAACCCAGCTTTTATTTTGTACTGTAACTTCACCTGAAATTACATCCCTCCCAAGATCCTAAAAGTCTTTTCTGGCTTTTCTTTCCTTTTGCAATAGTCATATCTTCATGGAGCTAGGTTTATTCTGGGAACTCAGCCGTGCTTATTATGAGAGTCTGGGAAGCTTCTCCAGAGAACGGCCAGGTGCCTGGAAATGTGGGCACCAGCTCAGCAGGATCTCTATCAAAAGATTTGCATTGAACTTTTCAGAACCTGAAATGTCAGTGAAGATGCTCAGAAGATAATGTTCGTTTATCTAGGATATTACAATAAAGGTGAGGCTTAGGTTGGACCTGTAATTAAAAGGGTGTCTGCCACTCTCACAAAAACATTCCTGTTAAAAAGCAACACAGCCTAAATCCAGAGGATTCAAATACAAATATATCGTCACTCTTGAGTCTGATAAATGACTTCCTTGTTTCTACCTAACATCACTGTTTAACATCACCCTGGCTGCATTTCACTTGTGGGGAAACTTTCATGTACTCAAGGAAGTTTGCGACCTTTTCCACTAGAGAGGCAAAACCTCAGGTTTTACATTTATTGCCCAGCTCCCTTGCAACCAGGAGATGAAAGGAGCACCTCTGCTCTCTCACAAGCTCCAGCATTTTATTTTCTTCCGAGGTCTATTTGTTGGAAGCGCTCTCAGCACTGCCAGCGGCGTAGATCACAGCGAGAAGCACTCGTAAATCATGGTGCTTGCTTGAAGGCGAGGAAGCCATAACCACAAACCTGACATAGGGCTGTAAAAACAAAACAGCTGCCTGCACCAAGCTCCTGTATGGAAATGAAGGGGAATGGGACAGAGGCTCAATTCAAAGCACTTCCTACAAGTTGCTTTATTTAGCATGGGATAGTGAGTCTAACTTCCCCCTAACTGCTCCACACCAACAGGTACTCACTGCCAGACACAAAATAAATGTAAAAAGAAAGGAGTGATGTAATTAAAAGGAGTGATGTTTATTAAAAGTAGTTTTATTTATTGCAGGGGGCTCTCCTGGGAATTTGAAATTATTAGTTCCCTGAGCACGTGATTTATGAACAGGGTCTACTTTCTCCTGGCAGAATCATTTTCTTAGGGAAGACTGAGCACTGGCAGTAGTTGGCAGGATGAGGGGAGGGATATTTAGAATTATAAACAAGGGAAATGTGTCGATCAGGCCACAGAGCTGAGAAACCTAAGCCACCAGCTACAACATAATAACATCATGGACAGGCAAAGAGATTATGGTGGTTATGAAAGAAATACCACCAAAAACCATGTTGCCTGTCACAGCACCCTTCCCACACTCTTGCAAGTACCTGCACGTTTTCAGGAAGCCAGGTTGGGGTGGAAACAGAGTCCTGCCTTGATCTGTGTGTATTTCTACTGTCTGTACTGAGGACTTATGTTTCTGATTTTAGGTCATCTGCAAATGACAAAGCAACACTTTGAGTAATGCAGGGGAGCAGGCTGGCAAGGCTGCTATCATTCCCAAAATGAGCCCCTCCAGTTCAGAGTCTGGGAACAAGCAGCCTGAATACAAAACACCTCACTCGACTCCAGTGGGAGGTATGGGAGGGAACGCCGCCCCCTCAATCAAACTTTTTAGGAAGCATGTTGATAGCATACTAATGACTCCTTACACTAATAAAGGAAGACAAATGCCTAGGTGCACAGAGAAATGGAAGGAGAAACGTATGTATCTCTGTGTGTTTGCGCATAAAAAGAGCTAGATTTCTCATACTTATTAAATTCCCTGACATTTAATTATGAGCAGGAGAGTTTCCACAATGCCAAGGATCATACAGGAACAATTTGCTGCTGTATGTTACCATTGATATTTCAGCATGAATGAAAATTGCACCATTCGGTGATGAAAAAAGAGCAGCTACTTATAATAAGGAGCACCATGGAAACTGAAATATCATATACCAAGACGGACTCTTCTTCTGAAGGAATTCAAAATGAGAAAAATGGTAACTGCAAGTGCCTTGAAGCATTAGCATTTTAAAAAATATAAAAAGGTGTAAATGAAATTAAAAGGAGATGTCTTAACAATACTACGCTGCCATGAAGGAGGCCGTCTGGCAGAATTGTTTTCTCTGCAGAATGCAGGGAAATGAGGCTTTTGCTAAGGAGAGTTCAGCAGACTACCTATGGATGTGGGACAGCCCATATAGCACACTGAAATAATTCTGTAGGACCTTTGACACAGAAGAGAAATCCAGAAAGCTCCAAACGTGAGCTGAAATATGCCTTTGCAGCATGCAGTAACTGGAGGCACTTGAATGGAATTCAAATGAGAATATCAACTTTTTCTATTGTATAGCTTCAGTGCTTTGAGAAAGGGAATATCAGTAAGTTGAAATCCTCTCCCACTAAGCCTTCATAATGCTTGAACTACAATCAAATGCACATGAGAAGAGCTTATCCTTTTTTTTTTTTTTCTTTTTTTAAGAAGTGATGAAGTGATGTCATGAAGTGAAATATGCACCATTTTCAAAATCACCAGTAAGGTTGGATTTTCCTTCTTCTGTGTCCAAATTGAGAATTCTCAAATATAACCTTAAACATAACCTTAGGGAGTTAATCCTGAAACCCTTCTGCAAATCAAGTTCCTCGCAGTTTGGATAGCAACATGAAACAGCCAGAATTATGAGTCTATTTCAATTATCTTGGACAGTATAATCAATGAGACTCGGGATTTTAAGGCTGACTCGTCTTTCCAATTGCACACTGTTCAATGCACCCTGAAAGCACTACTCTTCCATGCTAAAATCTCAAAATGGAAGCAATAACAGGGGTTTCTACAGAACATACTGCACTACCCCTTATCCTGACCCACAGAATCAACTTTGGAAAAGAACATGTGCCATCAAAAAGACCTACAACTTGGCACTCCAAAGCACCCTGTCCAGCACCAGCCTCCCTGACATCTGAATCTGAAAGTAAACCTGGAGAATCATAGGATGGTTTGGGTTGGAAGGGACCTCAAAGGTTCTAGTTCCCTGCAAATAGCAGGGTCACCTGCCAGATCAGGTTGCTCAGAGCCCTGTCCAACCTGGCCTTCAGTATTTCCAGGGATGATGCATCTACCACCTCTCTGGGCAGCCTGTTCCAGCACTTCACAATCCTCACTGTAGAACACTTCTTCCATGTATCTAACCTAAATCTACCCTCTTTCAGTTTAAAACCCCTTGCTCTATTTATTGCTACAGACCCTGCTGAAAATTCTGTCCCTGTTTTTCTTACAGGCCCCCTTTAAAAACACCAGCTCTAGGGAACAGGACAAATTTTTGTGTCAGTTTAGCAACAGTGCTTGCAAGGCTTTTTTTTTCAGTAACAAAAATAAGCACAAAGCAGATGGCAGGATTTGTGCCACTGTGGGCAAAATTATGTTCTTAGAAGCAGAGAAAATATGGAATTCATTATGCTCCAGGGTCATTCTTCTAGCACAGCATTGTGACTCTAACTGTGACAATGCTTAACCCTATTCACGTCTGGGATAGCCTGGAACGAAAAGAAAAGCGTCTTCTCATGGCTTTTACAATCACCAAGCAAGAATCCTAAAGCAATTCTGTTTACTTTTCACTCCTATTGAAATATTTCATTCTTAGATACACAAGCAGGTTATTCTCTAATGAGAGTTTTGCCGAAGGAAAAGGAATGTCATGGTCTTCTTTACTTTTATTTGGTTTTGCTTGGCAGCTGGTTTTTTCCCTGTTATAAACAAATATGAAAAAAATAGAAGCGCCTGTCATTGTTTTACACCATAGAATGAACCTAATCCTTCTTTTTTCCAAAATAACCCCACACAGATGTTGAACCTCTTGTCATACCAGAGTACCCCACTCTCCATTCTCATGATATATGGAGGAGATCTCTCAATTGCTGTTAGGTCTTTTCAAGTAATACTATCAAAACTACTCTTACAAGGGATTTTCCATTCCGTCACACTTAAAAAAATTAAATAGTGTTATAATATGGTCCATTTTTTCACAATGAACAAAACATAAAGACAAGGTGAAGATGCAAATAACAGCACTCACTCAACAGCAAGTGTTACAAGTGAATGAGGATTGACATAATAGACCACAGCAGTGCAACTTGTGAAATGCAGATTATTCACTTCTCAGCTCCTCTGGAGCCATTATAATCTTATGTAAATCCTCTTAGTTTACAGTTCATGAATATAGGCTGTACTGTAATTTAAATGATTGAAAACTCTTACGAGTTGTTAGTTAACAATAGTCTTTCCTTAAATACAATATCACTGTCACTATGTGTTGAAAATTCGAACATCACACAATGAATTAAACTAGTCATCTCTGCCATATATATACCCATAGATAGTGGAAGTTGGCTTGCTTTTACAATTAACAGGAGAAATGTCTGTGAGACCTCTTTTTCTATACACAGGCTGAAGCCAACAGTGACAGTACCTATAAGCAAAGGCTGATCTACACCCCAGCAATTCCATAAGGGATTTCTTGGTCTTGACTGGGTTTTACAGTGAGATTTTGGTGCTATTTGAAACACAGATTTAAATCTCAGACCAAAACTTTAGGGTGAGTCCTTTGAGTCACCTCCACAAGAGCTAATGCTGTTGGGTAAATACGGAAATCAAAGCACATACGTAAGAGGAAACCAGGCTCCAGTTTTAAAGCAGGAAAGAGAAAACCCAGGAGAGGTTTGTCTGCACCCACACTAGAAGCTGTATAAACCACACTTGCTTGCTTTCACAAGGAGTGTAACACCCCCAGGATCCAAGGTGATAGATGTGGAGGCTGTGGGGGAGCTGCAGTGACTGCTCTGAACCACCTCACGTGGACTTGTCACCTTTATCCAGCTGTCAGCCCAAAGAACGGTCTGACGCCAGTTACCAGTGAGTACAAGCAAGGCTTTCAGGCATTGCATCAGCATGCAAAGAGGCAATGCACCACAGTTAAGTGAAAAACTGCTTCCTGAGCCAGTAATTCCTATGCAGATGAAATGTTTGCTGGTTTAGCCTGGTATGTCTGGCTCAAAGGACTCAGCGTGGTGCCTAACATTCTAAGCACATTCATAAGATACACATTCATCTGACCTCTACCGAGACAATTTTGGATTTGCCACATCTGGTTATAACTGATCTAGTGAATTTACTCATCTTTCTATCTACCAGTAACACACTGCTCTCTTCCAGCAATTTTAGCCAGGTCACCTCCTTATGAACCACCAAGAGAATGAAAATATCAAATGGGACCTTCACTGTGGTCAACAGAAGAGCTGCTTAGCCCTGAGAGACCCATCATCTCTCCAGTAAAATATAGGCTGTTTTACAGCTCTGGACCTTCAGCAGTCCATCACTCTTGCCAGAGATTTTTATTCCTGCAATGAATATTCTGCTGAGCTGCTTAGGCTACCTATAAAGACGTTACTGTCACCCTTCTGTACAGGTACTGCTATGTCCCTCAGTGCAACAGAAATATATGTAATAACAGTCTTGCATATATTTCAGCTGGTGAAAATGAAGGAATGGAAACTTCAAAGGTTACACTGTTTTGTGTTACATTACATTACCCTGCTGGTAAAGCAGATTAGGATTTTGCCAGTAACCCCAGGGGAGACCGTGGATAAATATTTGTTTTACTTCCTTAGCGGAGCTGATTCATAGTAACCATGATTCACATAAACAAACAGCAAATGATAAAAAATAAAATAAAATAAAATAATAATTAAAAAAAAAAAAAAACACACCAGCAAAAGAAAAGCAAACACACCTTACACTCAACAGGTTATCACATCAGCAAACAAACCGAGCACTGAGGGCTGGAAAGGAGCAACCAGCTCTGTGGTGACGCAGTGCTGTGCACCGCAAACCAAACAACCACTACAGGGACAGACAGGGCCAGCACGTGGGTTTATCACATCCTTACACCTCAGAGCCACCAAAGCTCTGTGAAACTCTGAGACAGGGGTGCGCCAGGACTTTCTGTGGCAGCCAGCCACAGCTCCTGCAAACCTGTGGGAGCCCTGGCACCCCGGGGAGACAGGATGCTTCAGCTGAGTTCCCTGGACTTTGCTTCCTCAAACGAGGTGCCACAGGCTTGACAAAGGAAAACCTGTTTGGGGGATTGTCTCTTAAGTGCCCACTTTCATGTAGATACTTGCCTTCCATGCACACTGCAAGCAACAACTTCACCCATACCTGGCTATGATGCCTTCCATTGTCACTGCTAAATTGATACAAGCAGTCACTTATACAAATCAAAAGACTGAAATTATAGAACCATAGAATGGTTTGGGTTGGAAAGAACCTTAAAGACCATCTAGTTCCAAAGCCCTGCCCTGGGCAAGGACACCTTTCCCTAGACCAAGTTCTTCAATTCTCCTCCCCTGCAGAAGAGATTAGTCCAGATCCCCTTTTTCCACTGTCCTTGGATAAAAGAAGAAATAAGGCTAAGCACCATGGCAGCCTGCATGTCCAGTGGGTCTGCAGGAACCTCTCCCACCCATCTCTCCTGAAGTGGGATCCTGCCCAAATGATGCATTTTTGCAACTATCTAATAGTTCTAACAAACAATCTTCAAAAAGTTTCAAGTGTCTCCAGAATTCTGAAGGAATTCATTCAGTCATTTTTATTTCAAGTTGGTCCTTTTTATCTTAACCTTGGAGTCTACATAAACAGAAACAAACATATCAAAGCAATAGCTTCTGAAGTATGACCCTAAAGTAGATGCTGTTTTAGTGGGGAGACAATCGTGCAGGCAGCTTGCCCTCACATCCTGCCTTACTGTCCCCCCAACAGCACATACAGGCACAGAACCACTGCTAACCCTGTGTCCTGGCATATATCATGACAGTAATACAGTCTCTGCCCTTGCAATTTACCTTTTTCCTTCCATCCTCCACCTATGTTTCCTGAATATCTTTGATTTTTCAGGTAGCTGACTACCTTCCTGATTTCTGTACTAACGTCTTGGTGGCATCCTTCTTACATTTATGAGACAGAAAAGGAATTAGAATCAGATTTGATATCAGAAAATTAGGAAAAAAAGTGGTAAAGACAGCACTATAATTTCAATACAGATATCCATAGTTAAAATCCAGCACAGCAAGATTGTATCTAATCCAACATCTATAGCATTCATTTTTGTTCTTCCATTTTTTCCACTCAGTCTTCTCAAGCACCCCTGCCAGGCATGCGCTATAAGTTAACTTCGACTGTATGAAATAATAATTCAGTCTACAAAAATCAAACAAATGCATAAAAAAGAAACTACAGGGTTTCTTTAATACATCCTCAAAGCTTAGTAATGAAATCTGCATTTCCTAGTCCTGAATATTTCTGTGGCCATCAGCTTGACTTTTATGTGAGTAGGAGCATTTTATACAAGGAATATAAATGTTAGAACAGGTAATTATACAAGTGACCTTGCCTTGCTTCATTTGATGGTGAATTATTAGTCTTCTCAACTGCAATTTTATAAGACATCCTTATTGTCTTAATTAATGATCAAGGTACATCTTTGAAATCTTTACAGACACTATAGATTACATCAGTCTCTTTTCTAATTTACACATATTGACTGGCATATCAGTTTAAACCCTGTCACAGGTAGCTCTTCACAACAGTCAATTTCTAAACGGAACACCACTTTTTTTTTTTTTTTTCCCCCATTGAAATTGAAAGATAATAAAGTGAAAGCAGGAGATAGAAAGACTGGGAGGCAGCTGAACCAATTCAAATGCTAAATTGGTGTTTAGAAAGCAGCCACCAATGACAAAGATACTGGTGCCTGAAAACTACACCCGAGGGTCATCTCTGTCTCTCTCATGGTATAGAATTGCACCACAGGACTCAGCACTGATATAAGCACAAAAAAAATCATGGGGTAGGAGAATGGAAGAAAAGGTAACTGCACAAGGGAAAGGAAAAAGAAATAATAGTATATGATGAATGCGTGTCACATACACATTCCTGAACATCATAGATAGTATCCACTAAGTCAGTCCCTAACTAAATGCTGTAAGTAAAACACGCAGCCTCTGGAAAGCAGTAAGCACACACAGGAGCTGCCTCTGACTCCGTGGAGATAAGGAAAAGGAATAGTGCCCAATGAAATCTGCAGCCTTTTTGTTCTCCCTGCTGCCGAAGCCTCTGCTCTCTGTGATCCCTATTCCAGATGACAGGTGAATTCATGCGGTGAGTCATCTTCCCAGCCCCTCTGCTGTCTGCATCTATTGCTCTGGTGAATTCAGAGCACTGCTCAGACACAAAGTGCATCTGTCAAAGATGAGGCAGGGGATTCAGGTTTGCAGAGTGTCTTTCTGCATACCTCTGGATCACTCCAGTCTCAAACTGCTGTGCTTTCCAGCTGTGCTCTCTCTGTTTCCTCTCTCTTGTGACACAGCACTGCTGTTGAGCAGGACCCACTGCACCTGGGGAGCAAAGGACACCCAGGTGTGGTAGGAGGAATCTGTGTTCAACAGCCTGAGAGTTCAACAGAGAGTGGCAAAAACAAGAACAGAAGGACTGAATCTGTACCCTCAGTTCATTATGAGATATTGCATATGGTAGCTACAACGACAGAACTCTTAAAAGTTGAAGAGCCAAAGAAAAGTCTGCACTAGAAGAGTACAGGATAATCCACATTATTAAATCCCCAAATCCAGTTCAATGGAATTTAAGTTAGTAAAAAACAAAAAACATCAAATAACTTGGTTTTACTTGGGTCACCACTTTCAATTCCATTCTGACCCTTTTCCCATTTTAACTCAAGCTGATAACACAGTTTCCCTTCTTTGCTCCATCTGATTGGAAATATTTTGTGGATTCAATGACCTTCACCGAATCCTAACATGGACAGACTTCAGTTATGGCTCACAAGCAAGCTGCAACCCTTGAGTTGTCTGAATGTCTCAAATGTGGCTTACTTTAATGTATCATTTCTTGGCAGAACCAACACATTGTCAAGCTTAGGGCATTTATGGCACATCTGACGGTGGATGGGACGGAGAGTGACGAGCGAAGAAGCTGGAGCCAGAACTCCAGTGTTCAAGGCAAGGTTCCATGGGGCCCTGAGAAGCTTGGTCTAGGGGAATGTGTTCCTGCATGTTGTAAGGGGGTCAAAACTAGATGATCTTTTATGTCCCTTCAAACCCAAATCATTGTATGACTCTATTTTTAGTGTTTCTCCTCCCTCCACCACTACCTGCTCCTGCTCCCCAGTTTTGCAACAGATTTTGAATCCAAGCTGCCTCAAACCATCATCAAAGATTAGCTGAAATCAGGTGCAAAATTAAGTTATAATTACTTTTTCTTACCAGCAAGTTATGTTTATGAGGCATATAATTTCATAGCTAACACCTTGTATTGACTCCTGCATAATGTTTTGTCAAGCAATTCTCAGTCTGAAGTTATACCTATGCTCTTCAAGTGACTCAGTTTGGGAAACCCCTGTGTACCAAACTATACAACAATTAAAATCTCCCAAACTAGGAGTGAAAAGAGAATATAAATAAAGGCAAAGAGAATATAAATAAAGGCAAAAGAACATTCGTGTCCTCCCACTCATAAGAGAACTTCCAACTTCCATCAAGAACTAAAAAAAAAAAAAAAAAAAAAAAAAAAAAAAAAAAAAAAAAAAAAAAAAAAAAAAAATTTATGAAGGGCAGAAAAAATTAGTTCCCATACTGAGATTTCAGAAATCTGAACCCATGAAAAACATGCATCCAAGACTGAAATACTTAGTTTCAGAAATTAATTATTAGTCATTTGTAAAAAAACAGCAATGAATGAGCTGAAGACGTGAGGCATGCAAACATCAAGGAGTTAATAAGGTCAGCAAGAGAGCAAAAGTAAAGCTCGTTTTTATCAAGAACAGTTTCATGCTGGTGAGTCAGCTCCCCTGAGCTAGTAATTGTCTATTTGTCCCTCTCAAACACACACAAATACTACTGAATTACATTCCTAATTAAATGCTTTTCATACATTTTACAAATAGCAAACCCCATGCTTGGTTTTTGCGTAAGTACATTTGAGCTAGTAAATTAATTTGTTTTCTTTACTTGGCAGATTCACCTCCACATTAAAGGATTTTATAGATCTGAAAAAAATTATTTTATCCCTTACACGGGGCACAAATAAATTGTAGAAAGTGATGTTGAATTCACCAGTGTTTGAACACCTCATCTGAGATACTTCACAGATAAATGAGGGAATTTAAGCAGACTGTTATGCTGTTAAGATACAGTAAAATTTAGAAGGAATAAGACTCCTTATTAAAGCAACATAAAAATAGCTGGGAGGAGGTTGATTAGACTATCATCATTTTATGATGAAGAATAAGTATTCAAATACAAAAATAACCCAAGACATAAATAATATATGGAGGAAAAACTCAATTCATTTGACTCTCACTTAACTGACCTGGCTTTCCCTTTAAGTTAATCTGATGAATTCACATGAGCAAATTGGCTTTGCAAAATACTGGAAAGATTAGCATTTGTTTCTTTTGATTATCTTCAGATAAAATATCAAAATGTAATTCTGTAACTTCTGCACTGAATATTTCGCACTGTAGGCACGAAGAAAATGAACTGGAGTCAAATGTATCTTTTATGAATAAGTGGAGTATAATAACACAAGAAAGATTTCAAACTCCAGGCAGATAGACCTTTCTAGTGTCTAAAGTTACTGATATCAATATTAATATTCCTCTTCAGAGTAAATCTTGTCATTAAATTAGAAAATAACAAAAAAAAAAAAAAAAGAAAAAAAGAAAGAAGCAAAGAGGCAGAAATGTCAAAGGTTTGCATCCTCTCAATTAACACTGAAAATATTTTTTACTGTTTCTTGATTACTGGGAATCTGACCCCAAATGAGGGGCTAGATTGGCAGTGAGTGACAAGTGCAATTCGAGTTTCTGATTGATTTTGGAAGGGGGCTGCATTCTTACGTGAAGTACCAAACATCAGATGGCTACAAGAAACAAGGGAGCTGGAAGACTTGTAGCATCATAGCCACCATTCCCCTCCCATCCATCTGCATCTCTATAATGCTTAGATACCCTGAAAGAAAAACTTCAAATACCACATTTCTCTCACTTGGTCCTCATAGATGCAAAGCTGACTTTAAACTATAATTAGAACAAATGGGTGGTATGCATTAGATTAATTAGAAACGACATTCACATTATTTAAAACCAATATGAAAGAAGATTATATAAAACATTTTTATATCCTGATTTTACAAAATGTCTGATGATATCAAGCCTTGGTGACTTGCTATTTATCTGCTGTTTCTCAGTTCCTTAGAAAAGAAGGAATAAATGAAGTGAGAAGAACACTGGAAAAATCTAATAGACAAACTGACTAATCTTAGATCCCAAGGTCATAGCAAAGCAATTAATTTCTTGGCTTTTCAACAGCACAAGACATGATTTATCAATCTGAGACCAGACTTATAAACACTATACATCTCAATAATATGTTCTTTGCACTGTGTAAATTTTTAAACAATGATAGATTGCCTGGGCTGGACCCAAGTTATTTTACAAACAGACATAGAATATTTGGAAATGAAATGGTTCAATAACAGAGGGGGAAAAAATGGAAAAAACAGAGTAAAAAGAAAGGATTATGCCAAATAGCAGCTATACTTAACTCTAACTGCAAAGTGATCTGTGCTGTAAAATGTTTTCAGGATCCACATCCTCTAAAGTCTATAATTTCATGCCACTGACATTGAAGACCACTAAATGAAAAATATTTCCTAAGTTCAACAACACTAACAGAAACTCACACTGCCAAAGAAATAATGTGATTGAGCTAAACAAGGCTTGTAAATTAATACCTCTCTAGTTGCTCACTTGATCACATATCGCCTTGAAGTCATTAAGGAATTTGTCTTAGTTTCCTTCCCCTTAAAGTGAAACAATTTTTTCTCTCTCCTTCAACAAGAACCTAATCTTCACAGTTTGAAGTGTTCAGGCTGATCATCTGCTCACAGTGAGAATGCAGCACTATTTCTTTAAAGCAGGATTCTCTTTGGCCAGCATCTGACACAATCTGGCCCTGGCTCTGACAAGGCTCTGAAGATGTTGCTGTAATATAAAAACACTCCTCTGCTATTTTCTCATCTGGAGACAGTCAAAATTCTTGATTAACTAGAGCGCTGATCCTGGACTCTGCTCAGCCTGCGAAGGGAGAAGGGAAGTGCTGTTTGGGCATGAGCTGCTTTTAGGGTCTTGATTGAAAAAACTTGGGTCTGTTTCTTGAGAGTACATAGTGGGTGCTCAAGAATACAGATGAGCTCAAAGACTATGTATAAGAAATGAGTTTGAAAGTTCAACACGCTTGATTTCCTGTCCTCTAAATTTACTGCTCCAGACAACACAGTTCCTGTCAATTTTCAGGTGACAAATTCTCTCTCAGAGACCCAGCTGTTCCTTCATTCACTTATTATTTAGACAATACAATAAGATCTCAGTTTGTATAGGGCTGATCCTTATAATGTAAGAAAATCAAAAAGATCAAAGGTGTACGTGATATGGCTGCACAAGTTTCTTTTGGTGAAGTCCTGCTCCAAGGATGATTTAGTTATTTTCATTTCAAACAACAATTGCTATTGAGCCAGCACATATATTCAAAGAATAATTTTCAAAAAAAAAGCAAAAGAAATTTCTTGTTACACATCAGTGTTGTTCCACATATTCTTGATAATAAAATTATTAGAGGTTCTTTTAAAAAATTGAACATTAAAGCAGTGAACACTGCAACCCCAGCTCCTTGTAAAATAAACATTAACTTCATGTTGCTTCAGGTCCTACTAATGCTGCATGAGGGGAGCACTTGAACAAAGAGGAATAAAGAAATGAGTTCAGGCTTAAAAATGAGACATCAAAAGGGGGTTTAGCAGGAGACAGAAACAGCTATTTTTACATCTTATGATAATGGGGTTATAATAATGTCCTTATACAAAAGAAGGAACTGTGGCATTTCCAAAGTGAGAATTCAACACTACTTCCAAAACTCTGTTCAAAAAGTAATGGCATTCACTTTGAGATTTTTTTTTTCAGGTCTTTCTATTCTCCCTTCTATAATTTAAAAGGTGCTTCCTCCCTGCTTGGCTCATTTCCAGTGTGTCTGTGCCAGCTCTCTCTATCTAGGGTTTCATATCCCCATCCCGGTGCCTCAGGGCCATGGTATTTATCCTACTTATAGACCTAAGTCTGCAATTTACTGCACCAGGGACAGGCTGCTGCACCTCCAGACCTCCACAGCCTTCAAAGCCCTTTCTGCCCTTGCAAACAGCCACTCTGTTGGAGCATAAAGAGGACTGTCAGCTGGTCAAGGGCACAAGCATTCCCCCTTCCCTGCCCCTCTTCTGCATTCCCTACATATGCCAGGAGGTTGTCGTGGTGCAGTACACCACAAGAAGAAATGCAATCCTTAGTTGGGAAACATTAATGTCTAAAAGTAAATGTTTCCACCTTCCTATTATTTCAGGATATATTCTAGGGCCCAGCTGCATAGAATCATAGAATGATTTGGGTTCGAAGGGACCTTAAAGACCAACTAGTTACAATCCCCTTGCCATGGGCAGGGACACCTTCCACTAGGCCAGGTTGTGCAAAGCCCCATCCCCTCTCTCTGCTACAGCATTCCTGCCTTCCTTCTGCTGTAAGCTGTGCTGTCCTCCCCACCACTCCTCTGGTACATTCACCGCAGGTTTTGAAGCAGGCTGGTTGACATGGGGATGGAGCTGATCATTCATCTCAGTGACTTCCAAAGCTGTCACACACCTGGAAATACACAGCTCTGTTTCTCAGTCAAATATTTACTTTGGCAGGTGCAGGGCAGAAGACATCACCATGCTCACCTCTGTTCCTGTTAAGTAATCTGCATCCCTAACCACTGACAAACATTGCAGATTGCACACCTGGGGCTGTTACAGGCTCTAAGTAGTTCAAGCCTGTATTTCCCCTTTCTCTTTTAAAAACAGCTACATCATACCCCCACAGCAGTGCTATACAACAGAATCATAGATTGGTTTGAGTTGGAAGGCACCTTCAAGTAGTATTTCCAAGCCCTCTGCCATGTGCAGGATCACGTTACATTACACCAGGTTGCTCAGTGCAACCTTTAACACAGCAAGAATGAAAGGAAAGATGGCATTTTAGGTTAAAAAGATAAATTTAAAAAAAAAAACCCACTTGAGTCCTAATAAATGCCTACAACAGCAGCATGATTAATGGCTCACCTAACATTTGCACTGAGTTTTGTGGGAGCTGAGACAGTTGCTGCTGGGATTAATCCACACTTGGCCTGCAGCTTTGGGAATAATTCCCTTGCCCTGTATCTTTGGGAACTGTGGTGGAGAAGGCCTCGGCTCAGCAAGACATCTTTCCAACAGAGCCATTCACAGGTGTTAGCCAGATAAAAAAACTGTTCCAACTGTCATTTAATTGTTTCAGATTAAGGGAGTCCAGAATTCCCATTTACAGGTGGTGCAAAGACCTCTGTCAGCACAGCCTGTACCAATCGACTTTCCCTGGTATCACCTGCCACCTCCTTAGCAGTGTTTAAAATCCTGCTCTTTTCTATTCTATATTGTACCTTTGCATGGAGATTGTGAACACTGGGCATTTTCCTTATCCTCTCCAAGTGCAACCCCAAGAAGAAGAGTGATAAAGGGAACTTTTAACAGCTTTGTGGTAGCATTGCACATGTAACATTGATTTTTTTTTTTTTTCCCAGTGCCATCCTGGAATACACCAAACCAGCCAGGTTATGCAGTTTGTCCTCCAGTACTACCTCCTCTCTAGCAGCACAAATAACTTCAAGAGTAACTTGGAGTAACCTGAAAGCTCTCCTGAAATAGAGGCAGAAAAGATACTGTCTTCTTCTCTCACATTCCAGTTGCAATGAAAAAAAAAAAAAAAATCAAAATTGAACCCACATGACTTTTCTTAGCTGTGATACATTATGCTTCAAAGGGTGCTTAGTTTTAAAAAAAAGAGGAACTATGTCTTTCTGTCCCATGCAGCAGAGGGCAAAATGATCAAAAATAGGCATTCCTCCAACTCAAACCACAAGAAAAATAAAAAGTCAACATAAATAATATAGCTGTAATGAAAATTAACAGTAGTTTCAGTTAAGAGAACTGCAGAGACAGTGTACGAAAAGTGTACAAAAAGTCCTGAAGGACGGTAGGCATCTGTGTGCTTAAAAACATCCCATGGTATTGATGATAACCACATGATAATTTACAAATGATATTGCTTCTAGCAAATATTTTTGATCACATCACCAAGACTCTAGCTCCTGACCTATCTCCTCAGAATTTCCTGAAGCACTAGATGTCTTGCATCAGAATCATTTCACTCCTTGATTTAGTTTCACTTTTCAAGTCAGTCTGCCACAGAACAAGTTTTCAAAATTAAAAAAAAAAAAAAAAGTTTGTTTTTTTTTTAATCTTAAATGTCTGCTTATCCTGATTTTATAAAGCACACAGCTCCTTGATTATTAAACTCAGATTTGCTACTAGGTCATCCATCTTGAGTTCCTGTCTGTACCAGGTCTGGAAAGATTTAGCCAGCTGCTCTCACTGAGACAAATGACTTAGAATCACGGAATCATTTAGGTTTGAAAATATCTCTAAGACAGTAGAGTCCAACCATTAACCCAGCACTGCTGAGTCCACTGTTAAACCATGTCCCTAAGTGCCACCTCTATACATCTTTGAAACACATTCAGGGTTGTGGACTCACATTTCACTAAAGCACAACTCCTAAAAAGATGTTTTGTCAGAACTGAAGACTAACACTGAAAAACCCATTGGCACCCATAGCTATCTGCACTATTGATTAGTCATAAACACTAGTGCTCCATTTTCTACCTGCATTTGTCTGGTTTCAGCTTCCAGTCATACATACAGTCCTCAGTCTTCATATCCTGATCACAATAAAGAGCCTGCTAACAACCAAGACACCTCAAAGACACTGAAACAAAGGAAATCTGCCAGCTTTTCTGTCATCCTCATGTTTTGTCATCAATTTCCTTGTAATGAAACAGCACCAAGTTTGGTTCAGACTTTGAAGAAACCAACAAAGAACTTTCTGCATGCTCCCAGTCAATAGCTGCTTGGGGTTTTATTTCTCTACACGTCTCAGATTCATATTATCTGAGTGTACAGTACCAGGGGTCCTTCTAAACAATAAGTTATTTGGTACCCAGCCAGCTGTCTTATTTTAAAAAGCTAAGAAAATTACATTTAGCCATTAATTTTTGATCAAGTGAATTGTTAATTTCCTCAAGGAAAACAAATTTACTTGACAAGGCATATTTTCTGTTATTTTTAGAAAAGGTCAATAGATTTTTTTATTACTGTTCCCATGTACCAAAACGTATCTACCAAAATAGTTGGGACAAATCAAAATTCTCCCTAACAGGACAACTTTTCTTTCAATATTTTACAGACAGGTGCTGTGAGATTATTCATCTTTGGTTTGAAACATACTCCAACCCATATCCTCTGTTCGATTTAATTGGATCGGATGCTGTGCTACGTGTATTCAAGATCCTGCATCTCTGAGACATCTAAAACAAGTACAACTAAGTATTTGATTAATATTTAAACACAGCAAAACTGACAAATACTGCAGCAGATAAGTTTCTTGGGCAAGATTTCCGTGACAGGATACCAGTAACTTCCACTGAAAGAAGCCACTGATAGTTAGTTGTATCCTGAGGGGGAGAACCGGAGCCCTGGAGATCTACTTAGTTTGCTGCTTTCTGTGCACATAAAAGCAGAATACATAACAAGGTCACAACAGACCAAAATCACTAAATCTTCAAGCAGTTGCAATTCAAATAGATACCAGATCTGCTGGTAAGCAAGCAGCTTGACCAGCATGCAGAATTTCTGAAGATCACTACTTTTATGACATTTTAAATTTTATGACTGTTTTTCAAAAGTCAAGCAAAACATTAGGTACATACTTTTCAGGGTTTTCCACTTCTTCAGTAACAAAATTGAGGTAAAACCTAGAAAAGAATTATAAGACATATTATAAGGACTTGGTACATTTTTATTCTATATTTCTTTCACAAAGAATCAAGAAGATGCCTTTAGTTAAGCACAGCTATTAATCACAGTAGACTTTGCAGAGCCATGTTTGGATTAAGGAGAACGTGAGATTTAACCTTCATCCCCACGGTCAGGAAGGGAATTTTCAGAAAAGACAGCAAAGCAGAAAAAAAAGACAAAAGCAATGTGAAGTCAGTGTGGAACTAAATTGTTTGCTTTCCCTTGACATATTAGGCAGATTATGGTTTACCCTAATTCCATACACACACATGCACACATACGCACCCTCAAGCCTCATATTTCATTTGTGGTGGTAGCCTTTTACAATTTCAAGTTATATTGGAAAAAGTCTCAGCAAAGTACTCAGCAAGGACTTCTTAACAATAAAAATAAACAACACCCTGGAAGACACCCTTCTAAAACAAGAACTTTGACACTAGTTTGTTGTAGAATCACAAACCCAGGCTGCTAACCCTTCATGCACTCTGGTCGTACTCCAGCAGCACTCAAGTGACAGCTCTGTATGGAAATTCATAGGATCTACTCACCGGGCACAGCCCTGCATACAAAGCAAACATAAGCCTCAAGGTCACTGAACCCTCTGTTCTGCATTTATTAGCACTAGGTCTGTGCATCGCTGGATCACAGTTGTGCCTGGCTTGGAGACAGGCACCAAGTCAGATCCTGGCTAATTAAACAGGGCAGTCAATACAGCCCTTATGCTGGCTTTCTGCTCTTGTACAGAAAGACAAATGATATCTGAGCCAACAGTGCTACAATGAATAAACAAATGGTAACTGATCTGGCAGAACGCTTTGCTCCATCACAAGTCCTGGAGCAGATCTGAGTGCTGGCTCGCAGCTTTTAAAAAAACGTGATTTTGTGACTGTACATGAACTTCTGTAAAACCAGAGTTGCCATCTTATACAACAACCTCAGTACTTGTTTTTAAACCTTCCAGTGCACAAAAGAAGAGGTTGGGATACTTCAAAAGAGAGAAGGCTTCTGACAAGTAAGATGTTCAGCTGCTTCTTTCTGGTCTTTGTCCTGCTTCTAGACAGAAGTGATTTTGATCAGGAACTGTAGTGAAAGGACAAGGAGTAATGGATTCAAACTGAAAGAGGGGAAATTTAGAATAGAAATATGGAAGAAAATCTTTACAGTGAAGGTGGCGAGGCACTGGAACAGGTTGCCCAAAGAAGTTGTGGATGTTCAAGGCCAGATTGGATGGGGGTTTGAGCAGCCTGGTCTAGTGGAAAGGGTCCCTGCCCCAGGGCAAGGGGGTGAGACTAGATGATCTTTAAGGTCCCTTCCAAACCAAACCATGCTGTGATTTTATGATTCTCTGATAGCCCAGCACCAGTCCCTTTACTGATGAAAAGACATGTTGCCTTGTATTCTTTTCTTTACTTGTCCCAGCATTTTATATACCCAACAGTCTACACTTGCTCTTGGCAGGATGAACCAACAAATAGAAGAGATGCTGCCTTTGTTTTCTTCTTCAAAGCTGCATCATTAAAAGTTAACAGCCTTGCAGGTTATGCATAAAATTCTGCCTGCATCCTGGGACACGCCACCAACACTCGCAACACTCCTTCACATTCAGCTTATTGTATTGATTTAGCCCCATGAAACTGATAGTGCAAGGGTATTGACACTCCACTTAATGGTCTGCTCCTCTGTGCTCCAAGGCAATCAATTTGAGCTGGTGACAAAGACAAATAGGCAGCCGGGAAGAACCACTAGCCAAATTAGGTCTTTTTCCTGCTAATTTCTTTTAAAAGTGGCAAATAAGGACCTTGAAATGAAAGTCAGAAGGTGTAAAGTAAAAAAAAAAAAAAGAGATTATTTTTATTGTAGGGGTTTGGACCATTATGTGGAAAATGGAAAGAAATGGGAAAGAAACATCAAAAATACTATTATTATGTTGCAACATTTTACAGCAATCAAACTCTGAATAATATTAAATAGCTTTTAAAATTGCTTTCATATAAAAACATATAGTTAGGTTAATATTTTAAACGTGAGAAACCATCACATGTATAGATATGAGAGGACAGAGGCAGTTATAGGGGAGAGAGGGAAGAAAGTAGAGATTGTCCACATAATAAGTTCCATTTCTTTGAGGCTTCAAAATGACAGGCTCTTTTCTTACTTATCTATCCCAGATAAAGTCTTTGGACTCTCTTGGGTTTTGTCCCCTCCTGCTATTTAATATAAAAGTTCTGTTCATATTTCAGTGTGCATGTTTATAATCCTCCTGCAACCAGGGAGTTACAGAGGGGCAGAGAACTTCAATTCTCGGCCCATTGTCCCTCCGAATTAAATAAATAAACCCCTTATCTCTCAGCCCTCTCCTTTTGTGTGAGGTAAAGAACTTGGCTGCCTGTGAGGCTATGGAAAGCAAAGGGAAGACCTGCAGACAAAGCTATCTCAACATAAGCCCACTCTGTGCATTGTAGTCTCCTTTTTCACCCCACGCTGCTGCTGTAAAAGCCCTTTGGCACTGCACAACGTGGAGCCCTCACAAGCATGAATAAATTGTAAAGGCAGATTCGAAGAGCAGCAGCACCTTTCAAACCAGCTGCTGTGTACTTTGCTGGGGAAAGAGAGAAACAACTTGAAAGTTCTGAACAGGATACCTGAAGGCGGATTCTCATGCCTTTGCTCACAGTCAATCTCACTTGACTTCTGTGGAAGCCAGTTGCGCTTCTTGTCAAGGGAGGTCCAATTCTCTCAGAGCAAGAAGCATAAGAATCTAGCTTTTTACCCTGTTTTTTGGTCCACACTGATCTTATCATAGTTTTCTTCTTATTCTTCAAATACTGCTTTTGCATAGCAAAGCTAAGGGCCACACAACTTTGTAACAGAATCATAGATTTGTTTTTCATGCAATTACTGACTTGTTCAACAAAAATTACACCTTCATTATTTCTTTTATCCTCTTATCAAAATACTTAATGAAAATTTAATTTTATCGTCTCTTTTTTTAGTGTTCAGTGCACGTTTATCTGAAGGAGAAGAAAAATCTTTCCTTTGTAGAGCTGCTTGCACAATAATCACTGAGCATATAGAACAGTGGTGAGAACTACACTTACAAAGATGTAGAATGTGCTACTCACTTCATGTAAATAAATTTTTTTCTTAGACCACATTAGTATTTGTTTTCAGGACAAATACTTATAAGTTTCATCCACTTACCAGCCTGAATAGGCATACATTCCTGAATAAAAAGCAAGTGGTAGTCCCATAACACTGGCATCGTTCCCCGCAAAGGCATTTTTAAAGTGCTGTGTTTCTCCTGCAACATCAACAAAAAGAATATTGAAAAATAAGCTCTTTGGTCACCTACTACTTTAAACAAATAAATATATCACACCATGGAACATTTAATTGCCCTACAGTTCACTGACATCAGGTTCTGCCCTTGACCTTAATTTCTGACCCAAACCTTGCAGTCATAATCTGACAGCAATTGTAAAAGGCTTTGTGCTGTCCATAGCCATGCAATACCAGAATTTGACCTATTAGTTTTGTTTCAAAGCATTCTGAGCTTGATGACATTCACTACTTTGTCATTTCCAGCAATGACTTATATCAACATGAGAGAGCAAAACAAGCTCTGTAGTTTTTGATGTGGAAAATTTCACTTGTTCAGCATTTTAATCAGAAGTAACTTTGCTGGCATTTCATTCAGAAGCAACATTTATAAGATAAATAAACCCAAAATATTAAACATTTCTACCACTGAAAAATGAAGTTAGTTACTCCCTACCGTGATAGTTAATACTGTACTAATATTTCACCACATAAGAATTACCTATATCATATATATATATAATGCAAATATGTAAGACTCCTGCTATGCTCTTATTAATTTGTAAGTTGTTCTATGGTTTGTAAGACGTCCCAACAATATCTCAAATTCCCTCTGTAGAAATGACCCTCCACAGATATGGAGCAGAATTCATTCAGACTAGCAGTGGGTCAAATTCTCTACCCTTTTGCTCTGTTTTTACTGAGCTCCCAGTCAAAATTTCCCATTGAAACAGAGGCTTTTTGGTTAAGGGAAAAGCTGTGGCCACAGAAGGGAATCAGGGACCCTATCTGTGCTACTTCAGGGCAGCCAACCCCAAACAAACCTGGGCCTGACCTGCTCCAAAGGAAAAGTGGTGTGGATGGGAATGGAAAGAAATTCTGCCCATTTCATGTGTAATGTGCAGTGGGAAATGGTGTTGCAACTGCCAGAGAGAAAGTGGAAAACAAGAAAACAAAAACAGTGAACCAGCAGAATGCCACACAGGAAAACCTTTATTTCAGAGTCTTTATTAACCACAGCTGCCTGTCCCTGAGAATTCAAGCTCACTGCACAGACCAATGCTGTGCTGTTCACTCGGATGGGAGGGTTTGCGAGTCATCAGAGAAGAGCATCCCCAGGGACAGAGCCAACAACTGTGACAGTTTTTGTTAGATAAAATCTGCCACCAGTTCATTAAAGAGTGCTCCCTATTCTGCCCCTCTGCACTGAATGGCTGCCTGTGCTGTGTGTACTTGTTGTAAGGAGAGTGAGCTGGGGTTTGTCACCATGTCTCACCAACTGCTGAGAGGGCTGTAATGGAAAAGTCTCTGCAGGTAGCTGAGCATCTGTCAGTGAAAAGAATGCCTTTATAAGGGCATGTAGTGACGGGAAAAGGGGGAATGGCTTTAAACTGTAAAAAGCAGGTTTAAATTAGATATTAGGAAGAAATTCTTCTCTGTGAGGGTCATGAGGCACTGGAACAGCTTGTCCAGAGAAGCAGTGGATGTCCTGGAAGCATTCAAGGCCAGGTTAGATGGGGCTTTAAGAAACCTGGTGTAGCAGAAGGTATCTCTGCCCATGGAAGGAGGAGATAGAACTAGATGGTCTTTAATGTTCCTTCCAGCCCAAATGGAAGGTGTGGCTATGACTGTGTGATTCTGTGAAATCAGAGCCCTTCTCCCACCACATACCCTGTACCATGACTAGGGACTAGCACAGTTAAAGGAGACATTCTGCTTGGACTAGGCATGTATGTCCATCTGTCATTAAAACCCATCCTGCCCTTTTCACAAAGTTCATGCCAAAGGCAAATTACAGAGAAGTACAGTCCATTTGCTCATTTGAGAGTGAGTCTGATTGAAACAGACTCATTGGCATGCTGAAGGAAGCACCAGTTCATCCCAGTGTAGTTCCACTTCTAATCAATTACATGACAGAGCCTCAGTTAAGCAAGCACAGACTAATTAAGAGACTTTGCTGCTACAAGCATTATTTGGCGAAGGCAGGTGGGGAAAGACTGGGGAGGGTAAAGATAAAAGCTCTTTAAAAGCATTTACTTTTCATTTCATACCTTTAATTAGCTGGATAACTCCAGGGACTATAATTATCAGAATTGCTACAAGCTTGCAAAAGGTAAGGAACATCTGAATGCGGGCACTCCAGCTGACACTTGTGCTATTCAGGACCATCACCAGCGCTGTGAGGGGAAAAAGAAAAGTCAGAAAGAAATAATTGTCACAAAACTCTTTGCCAGCAGAGAGGTCACACAGCCAGTAGATCCTAATGCATTAAAGGAAATACATCCTCCTACTTCTCCCGTTCTGCTTCAAGGTGCCACACGAAAGACCTGAGCTGAGTCCCTCTCCCTGACCCACTGCGTGGCCCATCCCTTTGTCCCTTCTCTGCCTGGCTCCCTCCACACCAAATTACAGCTTCATTGACTCAGAATTGTCAACTTCTGGTAGACAATGGGCTGGCAGGACCCTGCCTTGGATGAAAGAAATTAATTGCCCAACCCTTGTCACTCCAGATTTCTTTGTCTGTGCTGGTTTGAGTAGAGATTTGCATTTTTCACAAAATGGTAGTAATTAATAACCACATTAAATTTTCTCAGCCTTTTTTAGACCCTGCATAAATTTGTCACTTATTACCTTATTTACTCCTGCTCTTCTTTTCCACACTTTCTCCTCCCTTTTTGCTGTACCACCAGAGATGCAGCAGGGCCAGAGTACAAATGATGTACCCATAATTTTCAGGAATTGATGAAGGAATGAAAAAGGCAGTAGGTCTTATCATTTGAGGGCCAATTATTCTAGTTTATTTAAGCAGTTACCCTGACAAAACAGAATCAATAAATTTTCCCTAAAGAATGTAAAATGGGAGCCATTTCACTAGATAAAAAGCCCCCTTCCCCTTCTGCTTCAGGGAAAGGGAAACCTGTAGTAGTCAAACCTGTTCACTTATCTTCTCTTTCTTGCCATCATATGGAGCTAATGAAGTAGCTCCTCATCTCAATCCTCCTCCTCTTCAAGCTCTCTCAAGAGCACAAGTTTGTCATCAGCCATATCACACATCTCAGGATGCACAAGCTGCTACTTTGTACTAGTTAGCACTGTAGACCTGGCACAGTACAGGCTTTCTGGAAGCAAACCCCACTGATTTATCCCAACTATTTGATACAGTTTCTGTTCACTGGCAAAGCTAAGAATATATAATAAAAAAAGTTTAAAGTAGTTTTGGTTCAATGGCAAAGGGAGAAAATTCCAAGTAATCTAGATACCAATGTGGGGTTTTTTGTCATTTTTAATAAAATCAAACTTCCAGGAAAGAAAAATTATACTTTTCTGGAATTTTAATTGGGAAAGAGAGAGTCCCACTCTCAAACGAAGAATTTACAACCCAACATGAACTCACAACATCATTTAGCATATTTTCCACAAAACAAAGATCTTAAAGACCAAAACCTTCAATCAGTTCTGTATCTCACCACATTTCAGACCTGAGGCGTTGTTTTCTAAGTCACAGAGAAATCACTCGAATTTCTGCAAATTGTCACTAGAGATCCCAATACTTTTTTTTTTTCTTTTTTACTTCCGTGTATACCTACACCTGGCAGGCAATAGAAGATCTGAGGGGCCTGATTCATTACTCTATTGTTCTAACAGTACACTGACATATCATGACTCATTTAAATGCTGAAAGAACCCTTTAGATTGCTGCTGAATATTAGTGCTGTTTGAGGCTCCTCCTCTTTTCCTGGGGCTTGACTACCAGCAAGACTAACAACTGCAATTTAAGCAAAATATATTTAAATTATTCATTTGATCAACAGTCAAGTACTGGCTAATTTCAATTTTCCTAGAAGACTCAGGATATTGTATTTTTCTTGCCCAGAAGGTGAAGACCAGGCATGGACCAGACACAAAAAAATGTCAAGGAGGAGTTTATTGTGTAAGAGTATCTGCAATTTGATATCCAGCTTACTCGGAGTTCAAGCTGACTGCAGCAATCAGTCTGTTACCTTACACAGGTCAGAGTAGGTAACATGAGCATCCAGCCCTCAGAGAAACCTCCTCCAGGCCTTCTAATGCATTGGTTTCACCTTCCTGATACACATATGAAAATGTCACTGGATGGTGCACCAGTAGGAACAGTAATGTCAACTCACAGGGGAACTCATAACCTTCCTTGATGGCCAGCCATGCACAGATCACAAACACCAAATCTGTGTAAGAGCTACACTGGCTTGAAAGAAAAAGAAGCTTGTGAGCAGTCTGTGTTAAAACCTCTTCCACCCCCAACCATGAGTTCAAGTCAGTCAAACATTTCATCTGAGGCTTTCTAATAAGATAGTGCAAGCAAAAGGGACACTGCAAGGACCTCCATTAACCGGGAAACTGAAGAGATGGTACACCTGCAGTCAGTCCTGTGCATGTACTGTTAGTTTTCACAGAATCATAGAATGGTTTGGTTTGGAAGGGACCTTAAAGATCATGTAGTTCCAAGCCCTGTGCCATGGACAAGGGCACCTTTCACTAGACCAGGCTGCTCAGAGCTCCATCTAACCTGGCCCTGAACACTTCCACGGATGAGTCAGCCACAACTTCTCTGGGCAACCTGTGCCAGTGTATTACTACCCTCATCATAACAGTTTCTTCCTAATATCTAATCTAAACCTGCCCCTTTTCAGTTTGAAAACCATTTCCCTTTGTCCTATCACTAAAAGTCCCTTGATGCAAATGTCCTTTGATGGTCCTCCACGGGAGTAAGTCCCTTGCAGAGTCGGAGGACTGCACCACTATTACTCCAGGTTGCAGGGCTGAGACTTGAGTGAGTAGAATATCTGAGACCAGTTTTATATTTTTTTTGAATTTCATCTTATTCTACCTATTATGGTATAAGAATTTACAGTCTTCTATAAAAATAAAGTATATAGACATATATTAACCTTATTGTATACTATTAATAATAATTTTGTATTCTATAATATAATATTTACTCTTAAGGTTCTATCTGCATAACAGCTGTCTAGAAATGTGGGGCTTACACTGTTATCATATACCAGCAGCAGACTATCTGTGTTAGCAACTGAGTAGCGAAAGGCAACAGGGAAACAGAGTCATGAAGAAAGCTGCTAAAGCAGGAAAAGAATATGACAGCTGTGCTAGGATTCATATATAGTCCCATTATATCTTGGGACTATGGCCATCATTCAACATCTCTCATCTATGAATAAAGCCTGATGGAGATATTTAAAGAAACTGATTGTAGACACTTTGATACAGGATCACAGCAAAGACCAGAAGGAAGGAGCAGTTTCCCAGAAAAAGGGCAGTGAAAGGAGGACTCAAGTCTAATTTTGCTAGCTAGAAGTCAGGCATCTAGTGTGGCTGCACCCTCAGTGAAGAAAGAGTTAGCTCCAGAGGATGATTATCAATACCTCTTTGAGATGCCTATCCCAGATAAGATGAGATGCCTTCAGAAAGTGTCTCTTTCCCTCTTTCTCCACCAACTGAATGGGGAGCATAAAAAATTACCTTAAAATAAGCAACTAGCTAAAAATCAGATGGATGAAAACCGAGGGGAGTATGGCAGGAGAACAAAATGGGGTTCGTGAACAATCAAACAAAATGGTAACACCAATCATGTTGCTTTTCACAATCTCTTTCCCTCCCACAGCCACAGCTGCAGACAGATAACAAAATCTGGTGGGAGAAGCAGCAGTAAGTATTACATCCTGGCCTACTTTTCAAGAATATATGTACAATTGCCTCAGCAGGAGACCAAGAAAACTGCCCTGCCTTAACTTGTCAGACTTTGAGGGTCAAGGCATTTTAAAAACGTAAATAATACCTTCAATTTGCAGATCCTAATGCGGCAATTAAAGGTCACAGGAGGCACAAAAGCACCTATCAGAGCAGCTTTTGCTATCTCTGCAAGCCAAGAGATGTTTTAACTTAAACTGCTTGTCTGAAAATTGTCAGCCGTAGAGTGGCATCTGTAACATCTGCCATGATGGGGTAAAAAAAAGGCAACTAACTATAGACTCACATACTTGCCTATAAAGTTTGTGGGATGGACCATTTGCCAGCAAGTGCTGAAAGATATATATATATATATATATACATATATATATATGTATAGCTGGCCTCAGTTTTCAAGCATAACTTTACCACTAACAGCCAAAGATAGGGATACTTGAGATCCTTGGCAGACCCCCCCCCAAAAAAATAAAAAAGTGGGAAATTATACATTATTGCTACATAAAATGCCTAAAATACACATAAATGAGTGTAAAAACATGTGAGTTGGCAAGTAGCTTTCATTCTCAGAGTTTTTAATAGCTGAAACCTCTTTATCTGCTTTCTGATACAGAGGAGTAGAAAGACTGGAAAAGGCTCAGTTAACAGTGTGTTTCTATTCAAGTTACATATAGATAGAAGAGTTTAATACTTTTCACAGTACAATTGTCCCTTCCTGCTATCATTATATTTAAGTTTAGCATTAAGAAAAGAATTCGAAGATACAAATAAAGCAACACATGAATACAGGGCATTTTTGCACTGCCACAATGCTTTGCAATGATAGGCACGGTGATAGGATGTTTCTTCATTGGAAGAAACAATAAATATATAGGAGTCTATCAGTTTTCACTGAAAGAGAAAAATTAATTTTAAACTCTTTCTCCTAAAAAGACTGTCTTTTTAGGAGAGTGTCAGAACAAAGGTGGACAACATCCCTTTTGCTTCGTGTCCTGGGGCTGTTTTGTCCCTCTTGAGCAAAATTGGGCAGTTAGAGGGGCTGGTCTCCTGCTTGCATTTTCTTCAGCTGTCCTTCCCTGTGCTGGGGCACATCCAGCTTCTCTGGCCATTTATTTTCATAAAAATTGTTGTAATTAGATATCCTGTCTCTGAAAGTGTTCAAGGTCAGGTTGGATGCTTTTTGCACAGTCTGGTCCAGTGGAAGGTGTCCCTGCCCGTGACAAGGTGATCTTTAATGTCCCTTACAACCCAAACTATTCTATGACTCTGATAGTCTATGAAATGCATGATGTAATAAAAGTCTTAGAGATGTCTTCTCTTCTTTCAGGTAGTTAAAATTGACTGAATTTAGAAAATGTTTCTGTCAGACCGACAGACTGTGATATGCATATCGAGTATCTGCCTAAGTTTTCCTCCTCGTGAAGACTCGTTTAAGAAGCACGAAGTGAATTTAAGTGATTTCTAAGTTTGAAAAGAACAGGCAGGTTTTGTTTTAGAGGTCCAAAAAGCTGTGATACCTGAAAAGAGACTCCACATAAGCAACCTTCTCTCCACCAAAATGTTGATATGTTTGGACATTTTGGTTGGTTGATTGGTTTTGTTTAAAAAATTGTAATAATGACAACTAAAAATGAAAGCAGCATACTGTAGAACAGAAAATTTGCCTCTACGGATTGTTCAAGATTGCTCTGAACAGGTATGGTTTTCAGGGGTGTTTGGTGCCCAGCATATGCTTTTTGTTATAAATAATAAAGCAAGAATAAGGAATTTTTTTAAAGGTCATCATTTCCAGTAGTTCCATTTTAACTCTCATCTGATCTACATCTTACCTGCATCACCATTCCTTTTTCTCTGCAGAGGCACAGAGGGGGAATGGTGGGGAGGAGAATGGGCTGTAGCCCCAGTACAAGAAATATTTTTTCACAGCTGGTAGAGGAGCAATCATATTTGCCACTCCCCAGCACAATCCTGCCACATCCACCTCAGGCAACCTTTTAATAATAGGCTTATGATGCATAAAAGGAGGTTTAGGTGGAGGGGGGGGAGAAGGAAAGAGAAAAGCTGTCTTGTGATAAAACAGAAAAAACTGGGCTGCAATAATATGTGAGGCTTTAAAAACTCCCACACTGCAGATTTTTAGACCAGTTTAGACAAATATCTGTAAGAAATTGTTTAGATAACACTGATTGTGTTTGGGATCAGGGGATCACCTCAAGATTTTTTAAAATCTCTCCCTGTCCTTTCCAGTATAATGAGAAATGACAAACTAAAACATTAGAACAAAGTCTCACCCAAGGACAGAATTTAATGGTGCTTCCCACTGCCTTTTCCCCATACAATAAAGACAGATACACAAGGACTGCTCATCAGGCAAGGAGAGAGAAGGGACCAGGCACAGATAAGAAGACAAAAGGCATGCCATTTCACTTTCTGATTAACTTAAAATTTGCAGTGGAAGCAAACACTACTTTTGGCACCATTAAATTGGATTATAAGATCTTCAGGGCTCCAAAGTGTCTGTTCAGCTCACCACCTTAATCTTACCTATCACTCTGCCTACATGCACAATACCAAACATTCATAACAATTACCACCACAACAGCTGATTCTTACCATACAAGGATAACAGTCAGACACTGAGATTAAGCATAGCAGAAGTTCTAAAACTACTGCAAATGAAACTCCACTGCAGAGAATACTGCAAAGATAAAACCTCAGTCTGTTATGTCACCGTTTTCCTTAGCTTTGTCCCACTCACCATTACAAGCTTTCTACAAGAATCCCTTCTTTCAGTGAAGTGCCAGCTCATCTTACCTGTACTGTACAGACCTACTCTGCACAGGAGCAGTCTGCTTTGACCTCCTCTCTCCCTTTAGGCTGTAATTATTTCAGCCTGACTCCATCTCCCCTGCAATGCTACTTTTTTGTTTAAATATTTTGTCAAGCCCTGGATTATCACACAGATTTTCACTTAAATTAAAAGCAATAAAAACATATTTCAAATTGTTCACCTATTGTGCTTGAACCACACGCATTTAACAAAATGCTTTGATGGACTCCTCACTTAACATTCCTTCTGTCTCAGTGACCTTGACTATTACTGAACATCTGTTTCACCTTTATCTTGCACTGAAATGTTTCAGACAGATGTAGCTCTAAAAGTCATTGACCTCAAAATTCAAGACCTTAATTCAATTATTCCTATGAAACCTATAGTTTGTGCATAATTAAGTTAGAAAAAAATGCAGTCACATACTGATTTTTTAATACTCCCAGCAGAAGGGAAAACTTATCAAGAGAGCTCCTACAAAAAGCCACAGTAACCTGGAGACTGGAAATTTCAATGTCAATTGAACTCCTTACCCCTATTATTGTGCAAAACTGAAAGAGTCTCCTGTGGGCCTTTGATCATTTTGCATGTCTTAATTCCTTTTTTCCAGTCCTTTTGTTTCTGTTATGTGCACTGAGCAAATTGAAAGGAACAACCTGTTACTAATTACTCAGGTCTACTCTGCACTCCCCTCCCAGCACAGCTGAATGCCAATATGTGCCCACAAGAAGCATCCTCACCAGTGACCAGACAGAACTGGAAACAAGCCTCTAATGCCACAGCTGCAGGCTCCAGAGTCCCATTCCCATCACCCTTTGTGCCTTCCCATGTCATGCCCCCTCCACGCCATCCCAGGTACACTGTAAAGTTCTTGCACTCAGGGTAGCCTCCCTCTTTCAGCTACAAATATTAGCTTTCTGTCACCTAAATGGTCCTTTTTATACTAACTGCAAAATTAGCAAGAGTAGGACAAGTTGCTGGTAACAACTGTGCTCCAAGCTGTATGTTCTGTTCCCACAGCTGGGTTGCTGCCTCCTGAATCACAAGTGCCTCAACAAGGATTACTGCCATGGCAGAAAGAGTAGGACTAGGGAAGATGATCTCATGTCGCCTGTCTGCACTCAAGAGAACTATATTTCTTCATGGCATCATACTTGGCACTCAATTGCCTCCTAAAACAGAGGTACAGCAAAGCACTTAAACGCAGGTAATCATTCTTCCATATCTCTGGCACCGGCTCACCATCTTTTAGGGACTGAAATTGCTTCCACAAAAGTAATGAGACTTCAGCCATTAATTCCAGTGGCAACAGAATCAACCTTGGCAATAGATCTTCCCTGCCATTAATAAAGTCTGCTGTTCTTCCTACTAATGCGTTTGTTCACAAACACACCTACCCAGGCAAAATGTCATGTGGATGCCCTTGGCATTGGATGCCTAGTCATTAGTGATTCACATCAAACAACTACCTGTTCAGCGAGTGATTACTCTTTTTTTTTTTAATTTCTGTAATCTTTACCCTTTGCTGAAACCTAAAATTTTGATACTTACTGATGCCAACAGCTGTAATAAGTTTAATCGCAAGTTCTGGGATTTCACACTGCATAAAGAAAGGTTCCAAAATGTAACGTCCAAATGCCAACGATATCACTGCTGTGGCAGCAGGGCTAGAGTAAAAACAACAAAGTCACAAAATTAATCTGCAATAGTACATTGATGTTATGGGATCATGCTGTAACTTCACAAACACATAACTCTGGACCTTAATTTTGTGCCTGTTGGTAACTATGCTGACATGTCCCGTGGTTTCTGGATGTAGCACTGCCCAGTGGTTCTGATCTTGACAGCAACAGCTCTTACCACTTCTTACACCCATGTTGCAAAGCAGCCATAATCGGAAAGCAAAAGTATCAGTAGAAATCTTCATTCACTCGCTTGAAGTGAACATAGCCAGAATTGACTTACATGGGCAAAACCCTGAATAAAAGTCAGTTTGAATTTTAGTGGCCAAGTATATCTCACCCCTCAGAGACACAGGGAAATTAGTTTCAATCAAGCCGAGAATTCTGGTTTACTGCAATAAGTACCAAAAACGTACCCAAGTCTGTTATTAAATTCTGAGAAAATGCAAAACAATTAATTAAAATTGGATTTTCTAAAATACAAACAGAATTTGTTCTTTTTATTGACTAACAACTTCCTAGCACTGCAAGTGAGAGCAAAAACCCATGGAGCACAGAAAGCACTTACCATAAAATCAAGAAATGTGAAGAAATGTGCAAGCAGTTGTTGCATTTACAAATTCAAAATATTCATAATATTCATACAGCTTTCTCTTTGAGACAAGCTAATTGTTTGCCAGAAGCCTTAGCACTGACACACATTAATAGCAAATTAGCCTTGAATCAGACATGGTCTGCATATTATATTTCCAGTGGTCTGTTCACGTTCCATTTGGGAGGACACTTTCACCCTTCTTAGGACAGCTGGTGGCATCTGTGCTTTATCACACTACTCACACACCGTAAGGACAAAAGGGTATATGATTCTGTCTCAAAGGATTTCTGAGTTAAACTAGAGCCCATGCAAATTTCTTGTGAAAAAAATATACAGCATTTAATAAAGTAACACCTCACTTCACAGAACTTTGATAAAAACGCTATGGAGGAGGGTCAAAATTCTGCAGACAAGTTGTTATTCTCCATTGAACAACAAAGGAATTTTCCACAAGGGAATTTTCACCCTGGAAACAAAACCCACTTTCTTCGTGTTATGACTCAACCCAGAAGTCACACGCGGTGCTGGACCAAGCTGCAGAGCAGCAAAGAGTGGAAGTATCTTTCTCAGAAAGTCTCTGCATGGACGAGCAAGGGCTGCTGCACAAAGACGTTCCTCTCACTGGCCAGCAAACAGTTTTGCAAATTTTGCCTGGATTTTTACAGACATTTACAGACTTTATCTCAGTGCAATATTTCTAACTCACATAAGAAAATCACCAGGCTTCCAGTTTTTAAATACTGCAGCCTGCCAAAAGTAGCTTGAAGTGCCCTAGATGCAATGAAAGATCAGATCTTTGGAGATGTGGCAGACTTTTTTCCTCAGTCTCAGCTTCTTTTTCCAGAACTTGGATTTTCCCCTCCCTTTTTAAGGAAAAGCCTTTTTAAAGAAGCAGTTGCTGCTATCTGCACCACTCTGTTTCTAAAATCATAGCTCCTAAATTACAACTCTAATAAATAGCTCTGTCTCTGCCATTCTCATGTCTGGGAGGAGATGTTGCTGGCAGTGCAGTCAATCAGTGGATGCGGAAGATCAAAGAACGGAGCAGTGTTCAAAATTTGTGCAGGTGAGGTGTTTAGGGACACAGCCTAGGGTGGATTCAGTGGTGCTGAGTTAATGGTTGGACTCAATGATCTTAGAGGTTTTTTTCAACAACTGTGCTTTTCCTTCTGACTATAATCCTACAGGCAGGCTGGCAGTCCTCAATAGCTCTGTGTTTGGGAGCAGATAGAAAGCACATGAGCAGCTTTCACTAAGGGGGAAGGACACAAAAAAACATCTGGTGAGGAGCAGGTCAGTGCCCCAACATATACCACAGGTGAGTCAGGCACCTGGCAGCGCACTTTCACCCAGCCTGCATTTAGTAACCACCATAGACTACAGACAGTGCAGTCACATGGTCTTCTCTTGTTTGAAAATTAGTTGTTTGGGGTTTTTTTTAAAGTTATGTATATTTATAAAATACTCCCAACCTGACTTTTGGGGAGAAAAAAGTTCCCACTCACACTGGATGAGGAGCAGCACAGTGCAAGGCATAACTAAACAGTAGGGAATGCTGGCACAGTTTAATCAGTCTACAGGCAGAGTTTCAGTGTGTCCTACTCTGCAAAGTAGTGTCTGCAGAGATATATGTAGGAAGTGTTTATTTTGGTTGCAACTGCTCCACCAGCCTGTGAGTGTGATAATCCTGCAATCTTTCAGAGGAAAAAACAGCTTAGCTGAGAAGTGTCTGCGCAACTTCATCTGCCGAAAACAAATACAGACACATATCTGGTCTCAATTTCTTTGATAGCGGCAGCCAATTAGTTTCCTGATGCAGGAGTCAGATATAAAACTCTACACAGAGGTTCAGCAGCGCTGCTCTGATCATCACAAGTTATAACATGTACACCTCCCTTGCTGCCTCTCCGGGTGATTAAAGAGTCCACTGATGTTCGTTCCCATGCAAGATGATTATTTTCTGGGCGTGGGGCAGACCATGATGACTAAGAGCATTTTCATGACATTCCTGGGACACTGTCATATGTAAAAAAATAATTATTTTGTGAGGAGAGGAATTTATGAAGCCTGGTTTCTTGTGGATGTTTCTGCCTAGGTTAATAAGGTCCCTCAACAAGGTGCAGGTTAAGAGGGATATTTGTAACATTGTTCTCTTTTGTTGATTCTGTGACGTGAAGTAATATAGCTGTTCACTGCACTGTGAAAACATAGGTCGCATTCCTCTGCCTGATTTTCATTTTTGGCAAAAAGTTAACACAGTTGAGACATCTGCCCTTTCATCACGTTTGATGGAAATTATGCAGTTAATTCAAAGGTTATGCGTGGGTGGGGAGGATGTGAGGGACCATCTGACATACAAGATTATTTCCTCCGGAAACAACATAAGGATTTATGTATTCATAATGACTCAGCACTGTCAGCACTTTTAAACTCAATAGTCTATGTTAGAACTTGTCATTGTTATGTAAACATAGTTGTGATCTGAAATGAGGCTTGTGCTTTTGTGACTAATCTGCTGATTGCGGAAGAGAGAGGAAAGGAGTGCTAACCAGCCTGAGGTGGGGATGAAGCGTTCCCAGAGTCATTATGCATAAGTGAGTTGCTCTGTTCTACATGTATCAAGCTCTCCAACCTCAGCAATACTGTAAAAATAAAAGGAAAAATTCAAAGGGCCACATGTGAGTTCGATACAAAGATCCATTTACACTATGAAAGTTTATTTGATATGATCTGCCATCTTTCTGTTGTAGTTCATTTATACAATGTCAAAGGCTGCATATCAAAGGCTTACACACCAAAACAGTACTTTGGCCATTTTAGATATGTGAAGACTTAATGTTGCTTTATTTGGTCAGCTAGTGCTTTTCATAGTAAGAGTTAAGTTCTCTAACACCCCACAAAAGCAAAAAACGGGGGCCCAGGCTGACATATAAAGCACACATGGTGCTCCTAACTCTGAACACTACTGGGCAATGGCTTCACCAGGAGTTATTCCTCTATCCACAGAAACCAGCAACTGCTCTAAAAGCTACTGCCAAGACTGAGAAAATGTAAAGGTGACTTCCCTCTTCCACTGTACTGTATCTAGGCATAGGTATTATTAGTGGCATTATTGGATACAGTAAAGAACTGTAAAAGATACTAAATGGATACTAAAATAACACAGTTAATTTATCAAGATATATTTTATTTGTTTTGCCCATCATATATTGGACATTTTTCTTTATGACTGAAAAGCATATTGCCATCAGAAAAGAAACAGAAAAGTCACATTACACTTACCGAATAATGAGTAGTTCAACCCAGACTCTCACAAAAGCAGGTAATGGACCAAAGGCCTCCAGGATATAGGTATAGTGACCACCAGATTTCTTAATGCATGTTCCTAGTTCAGCATAGCAGAGGGCACCTGTGAGAATTAAACTATGGTATCACGGGGGGCATCCAGAAATACCTTTCAAAACATTTATAGGCTAAACAACAGAGCTGCCAGGGTATCATACCTACTTTTCCTATAAATTTTTTTTTTCCAATCAATTTTGTAAGTTTTAATTCATTCAGCTAGACATGCAGTTAACCAAACTGTACATATATACACTTACATTTATTTGTAAAGCCACTGGACAAGCTATTTACTATCAAGAAGTGTTGTTACTCATCTTCATCTTGTGAAGAGGGACAACAAAGCAGGGTGTCACACCAGCTACCCTACTTCCCAGGCAGCCAGACTGCACCACTGAGTGAAAGTTTTCTGACACATTTGCTTTGTTGTCAAAGTCTGCTCAGCTCCTTTCAGCCTTAGAGATGCCTGGCTCAACCTCTGCAGAAAATCCTGAAGACTTTTTTACCTCTCCTCAGCCACAGGCAAAAGCAACCAACTGGCAAAAAGTCAGAAGTGGGAACTGCAAACTAAGAATTTTCCTCAAGAGTACTCCTTATATACTATTTACAAAATTCAGAAGATGGTTTAGCCCTGGCTTTTCAACACTGGTGGAGTGTTTTTGTGTGCTCCAAATGCAGTGAAAGCTCAGGACCCACCATGCAGTCACCAAGCCAGGGGATTCTCAGCTCCATGGTGGGCTGCATCAATACCACGGCTGATAAACATAGGTAGCCCTTTTAGAAGAGTCTGAGGAGCCAGATGAATACAGTAATAAAGTTTTTAAGCATTGCACAACACAGAGTTAAGCTCAGCAACATATACAAACTCATTTCAGCTCTGTTCCTTGCATGCTTTTATGCCACAACACTTTTAGATACAAACTAGAGTTGTCAAAACCACATCACGTGTACAAGCCCAATAAAGCTGAACCACATCATGACAAATTCCATCCTAGTTCATTTGCTTTGTTTGGGGTTTTGCAAAAACGTGGTAGCTTTTATCTGTTCTCCAGTTTACTTGAAAGTGTACTTAAAGGAATCCCTACACACACACTGAAAAAAAGCTATTGCTGGGTTTTGCCACCCTCCTCTGCAGAAGTTCAGGGTGAAATTAAATTTTTTCAATACCTGTTACACACACAGCCTCAGCAAGACCTTAAGTGACCTTAACGTGTGATTTAACTATAATTCAGTCATGCAGGAGTTAAAAACAACCATGGGGAAAACAAAAAGACACCAAAAAACCAAAGTGTAACAGATTCACTCAGAGAAAGAGTATCTTTTGTTGGGCCAAATTATAGTTCTTCATATCTAGAGGTCTGGAAAATGAGCTACAAATTCTGTCTGATAAAAGAGATTTTCTTTTTTTTTTTTTTTTTTTTTGGTACAGACTTTATTTCACAGTCAGAAAATCACTATTACTGCAGTTACAGCCAAAAATGCAGTGCTTAAGCAAACTCTGTGTTGACTAAATCAAAAGACCAAGGTCTTCTGACAGGGTTTCAAATTGATTCTGAGGTTTTTCTTGATAGGAGAATTTTGATTACAGGCAGGACTTCCATGTTTGTACAACAGATTATGCTGCACATTATAATAACACATTTAACATCTGACCCAAATGGCTCCTAACTCACCCAGACTGTCTGTTTGGCCTGGGTGGGCTCAGCCTGTAAACCACCTGTGTTTCCCTAAAACTCAGAGCCAACTTACACAAGGTGGCATTTGCCTGTTCCACCTATTAAGCAGACACATGTTAGTCCTTATTTGTCCTCTTTACCTCCTGCCAGTAAACAAGTCATTTCTGTTTTAAATAAAGCCAATATTCATGTTAGTTCTTCAGCTTCTTTGAGATTAACTCATTAAGTAGGTCAATGAACCCTCTGTTCCACAGAGGCCAGGGTGGGGTTTTCCACTCTGAATGGGGTTTTTGTGTACTGAACAACTAAACTGGACTTCTTCAGAATTTAACACTCTTCAAGAATACACAGAATTAGTAATAACTCTCACAATAAGCAGGCCAGCAATAAAACTCCCGTGACAAATTTGCTTCCATCACAATGTTTTTGGTAGCCCAGTCTTTGAAAGCAACATCATGAGTGAGGAATGAAGTAAAGCAATGGGGAGAGGGGTTATTAGTGTTATTGTTTTGCTCCCTTTCATGCCAATACAGCTAACATACAGTGGGAATTATTCGTCTCAGACCTTGCTCTAGCCTCTAGGGAACTAAGTCGAGCTGTCTAAACATTTCAGTGGTGTTCAAGCCACATGACCCGTAATCTCCAGCTGCCAGGGGCCTTACAAGCAAATTATAAACTACCTCTTACAGACAGGAGAAAAATATTATACATACAGCACATCCTAGGGAATAAAATGGACATTTGGTTTTCCTATTCCTTTAGGGACCCACAAGAAACAATAATTTACTTCCAGCTTTCACCAGCCGGGTACTAGGGGTGAGGTGGGCAGGGGTTGCAGATCTTTGCACCCTTCACGAAACCCATTCCGCAGCACAAACATCCTGTAGCTCCATTGGTCCTCAAGTTCTGCTCTGTGACTTGCTATCCAATAGTGAAATCAGACAAATAATCACGATAATCCACTGGCCACCCCTCTGGACCAATTAGAAACTTTTCAGGGACTTACCAAAAAGTGAAAGGATACCGCATGCTGTCCAGACAGTCAAGGACATGCCCACGCTGCCTGTATTCTTCAGGATGCCTTTGGGAGAGATGAAGATGCCAGCTCCAATGATAGTGCCAATTATGATGGATATCCCCCTCAAAAGCGTCACTTTCTTCTTCAGCACAACTTTTCCCTCCAGGGCTGGCTGTCCGCTGTCCACAGAGGACAACCTGCCATTAGCTTGCCCCTGTAAGTAGCTTCCATTAGAGACCGTGGGCACAGCAGCTTTCCTAGGCATGCTACAGTGCCACCAGCACACTGACGGCAAGCACAGGCAGAAAAGTTTTCAGCAGGAACTCAAGGCTTTTTTTTTTCCCCCTCTCTGTGTAGCCAACTACTTTGTCTCTTCCTCTCTCCTCTCTTATCTTTCCAGCTGCTCCTACGCACAGGTAACAAGCTCCTAAAGACTTTCGTGAGCCCTTCCTGCGATCCGAGCCTGGCTCAGGAATACCTGCGCTTTCACACTGTGAGCTGGTACTGCCCTATCATTGGAAACCAGCTCAGCTTCCGCGTGGACTTGTATTTAAGCTCTTGTCATACCAAGTTACTCCAGCTGAATGATGATGCAAATTCTCCAGGTTTGCATCAGCCATTTGAGAAAACTCTGGCATTACTCAGCATTTCACTTTTTTTTTTTCCCCCTTTTTTTTTTTTTCCTCCTTAAACCATAAGGGCATGTTGCACAACTGACCTGAGGGTGGTGGGAAGAACAAAGGACTCGCAAGCAGACCGAGCCAAACCTAGCCAATCAAGCTAAGCACATCACCCTCGACACCCCGAGACACACTCCCAATTTTTTTTTTTTTTTTAAAGCAACTCGGAGCCAGAAACAAAAGCCTGCCTAAACACAAAGCTCGTCAGAGCGCAAGGGGAAAAGAAATCAAACAGGATACGTCATCGCTGGGTCTAATCCAATTTCATTCTCGAGAAACTCTTAACAAAAAAGTTAGTTTGCAGGGGCTGAACTTCTTGGTCATCCTTGATCAGTCTCTCCTCACGTCTATGTTACTTCTTTGGGAATCTGTGTAGGGACCAGGACCCACCCAAAGGACACGTACAGCCCCCGTGTTACCCCGAGTTGCTTAGCAACACCCCCCAATCAGCCTAACAAACTGCCAGGGGTTACTTTCACAGAATAGCGATTTTCATATGCGCAGCTTGTTTCCAGGATGTCGGTAAACAACACCACTTCTCCTTAAAAAAATACTGTTAAAGTTTACAGCCGACTCGAGTGTGGGATCCGGCAGGAGGAGGGCAACACCCTAGAGCACAGGATCTCCAGCAGCTCAGGAATCAGCATGGGATTTTTTTGTTATCGCACAGCTTCCCTGAGCCCATAAACAAGTAATCAGATGCATACGTACATTTGTTTCAAGACCTGATCATTCAAATTCAAACCTGAGCAATTAAACTGTTAAAAAGAGGTGCATTTCCCAAAAAGAAAGCAAAAATCTACAGCCTTCAAACACTTGTGACCTAATCAAGGGACAGCCCGTGCAGTATATGTCAAAGGGGAAAGATCCTTCGTGGCATAGCTATTGCAGCTGCTCATGGCTTCAGATTAGATCAGTGAAGTGAGAAATTATTGCTGCAGTTACTGCTCTTACAGGTATTGCTTAATTAGTACCTAGGTTTGAGGGGGAAAATAAGCTAAGTTAAACCATTTTATCATTCAAAAAGCAGGCACTGAGCTCAGAGCACAACTGTGCTTTCAAATTCATGTGAGAAAGAGGAAATCCAGGACTATCGACACGCTGCAGCTGTAAAACTTCAGTGTTTTTAAAGCCTCGTATTTTCAGTTATAACTCACCTGTAATAGTTGGCACTGAGATAAAAGAAGGCATTAAAAAAAAAAGCTTATCTGGTTTAAATGCATACAGGTAAAAAGCAAAGTGGTTGTAGATTTTGACTGCATAGCAGTCAAGTAGTGCTTGCCTGTTTTCTGAACATATCTACTTCTCCCTCATCTACTGATGTGCTCAGCAGCTGATCCCTCATTTCCATGTACAGCCCACACTCTTCTTGTCACTGCACTGAGTGCCCAACCTTTTTGGGAAGTGACTGTCCCTCTGGTATGTGCCATAGGTGACTGCACAGACTGACTGCAGGCAGGATCTTCTCTGGCCACCCCACAGCCAATTTTCAAGGAAGTAGTTACATGCAAAGCCAGGACCAGGTGGCATGCTAAGGCAAGTTGTTTTCCCCTGATGCACATTCCACACACTGCCCCCCAATAAGATTAGGCAACTACATCAAATCAAACCAGCAAAAAGCATTAACTACAGACATGGACTGGGCTGATGACCTTTAATTTTCAAAGGCTCTTTAATGAAGAAACACATGACATCTTCAAACATGTAATACTTTAAGGTAATCATTTCTAACCAGTGTTTATCCTTTATTTACACAGGAAGATGGTTCCAAGATTAAACTAAAAGCTCAATAACCAGACAATCCTGAGGCAGCTCCCAGCAATCCAGTTGTCCACAAGAGCCATCCAGTACAAATGCTGGACAGTATAAGGGCTTTCAAATATCATTTGATCACTAGGCAGAGGAATACATGTTTGCCCTTTGGACATACCAATTAACACTCTCCCACGCAGCGAAAAGAGTGTCTGCTCCTTGTGTGGTTATCAGGATGGCATGCATGCAAAGCTTAGGACCACATGAAATTCCCAGAGAAATTTATAAGGTGGGACCTGAGGAAGGCTGGATGCAGAAGACTCTTTTTCCTAACTACTAGTAGCTCACTAGTCGACCTTGCTATTTGTAGCCTTCCCCACGAGTACTGTTGTGCACACTGCTTCTCAATGCTGTCCACTAGAAATAAGAAAAATAGGAGCAGTTTTTCTCCTTTGAGTTCCAGCTTTACTTCCAATTATCGGTTCCACCCAGGGTAGGGAATGTCTATTTGATGTTGGTGGATTATTTGTTATATTCTGGAAACTTCATGAGAATTTTCCATCACCTGAGCCCAGTCCTGAGGAGGGTATGAAGCTGGAAGAGGCTCATAACTGTCTGCTGCCCCCATTACAGAGTATACTCACAAAAGTCTCTTCTGATTATTTGTACCCCACCATCAGCTTTATTTGAATTATTCATCACAGGGCAAGAACTACTATGCAAACACAACAGACAAGGCTCAGTGTCTTTTCAGAGAGCTCTTCTGAAAAAGCAGGGCTTAACCTGTCCAACACCCAGAATAGCCCTATTCTTCCATAAAAACTCCCTCTAAAGACAGAACAAAAAGGTATAAGGTGCAATTTTCTCTAGACTGAAATTATTTGAAGCAACGTGTCTGAAAATGATACTCTGAAAATAAACCTTCAGCCTCTAATAGCAGCTGGCATCCTGCACAGCCTTTTATTATTTCT
>NW_020955363.1:1898807-1909192 GCF_003031625.1 Empidonax traillii | reverse complement strand
ACCCAGAATAGCCCTATTCTTCCATAAAAACTCCCTCTAAAGACAGAACAAAAAGGTATAAGGTGCAATTTTCTCTAGACTGAAATTATTTGAAGCAACGTGTCTGAAAATGATACTCTGAAAATAAACCTTCAGCCTCTAATAGCAGCTGGCATCCTGCACAGCCTTTTATTATTTCTCTCCTTTTTTGTTTTTTTCCCCCCTCAATTCGTACAAGTCCTCCTACACCTATACCTAGCAAAGAGCTAAACCACCAGCAGAAAGGTTCATCTCCCCAGCCTGGTTGCCTACCATCATAGATGGGCTGTGGTGAAAAACACCTGTCACGGTGTGAACAACCTTTCTGTCAGCTGCACCTCGCTACTCAGTGCTTGGGCATCATATGGAATAATGGTACTACAGTGTTCCTCAGACCCAACGGTCCTGACACAGGGTCACCCCCATTTACCACACTAGTAGAGCTTGTGCCAATACCTGGACACAGCTCTATCTTTCAAAAGAAGCTATAAATTTGATGTCTCCCCTGGGAAACGCAAAGAACACACACACACACACACACAGCGCATTCCCCTTTATGGTAAAGCTACAAGAAACGCAGCAAAGGGAAGGACCTAAAATTCAAGCCTGAACTTGAGTTCCCACTTCTCAAGCCCACAAAAACCATAATTTCTAGGTGCAGAGAGCATACCTTGACAATCCTTCCAGGCATTTGTATATCAGCTTATTGCATCCAACAAATCCAAGGAGTCGCAAGTCAAGCCTCCAGGCCACACATTGCCACGCTGACTGGAGGCACGGGAATAAAAGAGGAAGTACAGCAAGACTGAAGAGGCAAGGAAAGCCCCAAACTCTTTTATGTGGGTGGTGTGGCATGAAAAACGTTGTTTGGAAAACTGATCTGAGTCTTCTCTGTATAATGCCGAGTTGTTTGTGAGCCTCGGAAAGCAGCCCTGTAGGAAGGCAGTAGTCTGGTTTCAAATGTCAAAGGATGGCAAAAAACCTAAAAGTATTTGTTTCATGTAGATAATCTAGCATCAAAAAGTTTTGACTGGGGATTTTTGCTCCCTCTGTAGTGTTCAGAAGGAGTTTAACTAGCTTTAGGGGGGCGAAATAATCTGTAAGCATTTAAGAACTAAGGTGTCATTGGGAATTAAGTGAGAATAAATCGTCATGAAGTAACAAAAATCTCAGCAGACTGGGATGGGTTTTTAAAGTTATAATGCAGACAGAACTGGGAGAAGATTAAAACAATTTGTCATTATCTCTACTACAGGTCAAGGCTTTAGTTACAAATGGAATTACTGAGAATGTTAGGGGGAGTGTTATTTTGTAGTCACAGACTTACAAATTACTCGCTTAATTATTTTGCATTCCACTTCTTGCTGGATACAAAGATGATATTTAGCAGCAAAACAAAAACTGAGAGGGAATGAAATACACATCCAGCTCACAGGCTTAAAAAGTAAGATAAAACCCCTATAAGAAATCCAAAAGCAATTCAAATATTATTTCTTATATTTTCAGTAAAAACTTCCAATAAAATGCCAGAAGCAAATAGAAATCTGGTACCAAGAAGACTGCAGACAACAATAACAGTCTAGAAGGCAAATACTTTTGGAAGTTTCCCTGTTTTCAATTTGCTGATAGCTGCCAGTCAATTTTCAGCTGGAATAGAGAAGAAAAAAAAAAGGTATTTCAGAAATCCTTCCTATTTTTCTCACTATTAAAGCTCTATTTCAAAAGACATGATGATTTTCCCTGATGGTTTGACAGTTTAATGGATCTTTTTTAAGCAGACAGGAATCATTAGTACCTGGTACCAAGCGAGAAAAGTCCTCATGAAAGAAAGCCAATTCTTACCGAGGCCCTGTATGTGTGAAAACATGAGTGTGTTTTGTACCACCTCATTTTTCATATTCAGGGTATATGTAATCATAACCTAAGCAATGCTGAACATAAATATTATTCTTGAGTTTTCTGTGTTTGCATTTCTCATCAGCAGAATAAGACAACAACTTTCAGAGTCCCTATGNAGTGTGCGCGGAACTGAGCCCACCCTTTAATCCTGAGGTTCATCTGCCGGGGCCAAGCACGCTTGGACGGTGGCAGCGAGGTCCTCAGGACGTAGATGGATTGCCTTATGGGCTAACGAGCTCCATCTGCCCGGGGAGGGGCCCCGACCGGGAATCGAACCCGGATCTCTGCAGTGACAGTGCAGTGAATTTTCCCCTGGACCACCGGGGGCTCCCGCTTGGGCATCATATGGAATAATGGTACTACAGTGTTCCTCAGACCCAACGGTCCTGACACAGGGTCACCCCCATTTACCACACTAGTAGAGCTTGTGCCAATACCTGGACACAGCTCTATCTTTCAAAAGAAGCTATAAATTTGATGTCTCCCCTGGGAAACGCAAAGAACACACACACACACAGCGCATTCCCCTTTATGATAAAGCTACAAGAAACGCAGCAAAGGGAAGGACCTAAAATTCAAGCCTGAACTTGAGTTCCCACTTCTCAAGCCCACAAAAACCGTAATTTCTAGGTGCAGAGAGCATACCTTGACAATCCTTCCAGGCATTTGTATATCAGCTTATTGCATCCAACAAATCCAAGGAGTCGCAAGTCAAGCCTCCAGGCCACACATTGCCACGCTGACTGGAGACACGGGAATAAAAGAGGAAGTACAGCAAGACTGAAGAGGCAAGGAAAGCCCCAAACTCTTTTATGTGGGTGGTGTGGCATGAAAAACGTTGTTTGGAAAACTGATCTGAGTCTTCTCTGTATAATGCCGAGTTGTTTGTGAGCCTCGGAAAGCAGCCCTGTAGGAAGGCAGTAGTCTGGTTTCAAATGTCAAAGGATGGCAAAAAACCTAAAAGTATTTGTTTCATGTAGATAATCTAGCATCAAAAAGTTTTGACTGGGGATTTTTGATCCCTCTGTAGTGTTCAGAAGGAGTTTAACTAGCTTTAGGGGGGCGAAATAATCTGTAAGCATTTAAGAACTAAGGTGTCATTGGGAATTAAGTGAGAATAAATCGTCATGAAGTAACAAAAATCTCAGCAGACTGGGATGGGTTTTTAAAGTTATAATGCAGACAGAACTGGGAGAAGATTAAAACAATTTGTCATTATCTCTACTACAGGTCAAGGCTTTAGTTACAAATGGAATTACTGAGAATGTTAGGGGGAGTGTTATTTTGTAGTCACAGACTTACAAATTACTCGCTTAATTATTTTGCATTCCACTTCTTGCAGGATACAAAGATGATATTTAGCAGCAAAACAAAAACTGAGAAGGAATGAAATACACATCCAGCTCACAGGCTTAAAAAGTAAGATAAAACCCCTATAAGAAATCCAAAAGCAATTCAAATATTATTTCTTATATTTTCAGTAAAAACTTCCAATAAAATGCCAGAAGCAAATAGAAATCTGGTACCAAGAAGACTGCAGACAACAATAACAGTCTAGAAGGCAAATACTTTTGGAAGTTTCCCTGTTTTCAATTTGCTGATAGCTGCCAGTCAATTTTCAGCTGGAATAGAGAAGAAAAAAAAAAGGTATTTCAGAAATCCTTCCTATTTTTCTCACTATTAAAGCTCTATTTCAAAAGACATGATGATTTTCCCTGATGGTTTGACAGTTTAATGGATCTTTTTTAAGCAGACAGGAATCATTAGTACCTGGTACCAAGCGAGAAAAGTCCTCATGAGAGAAAGCCAATTCTTACCGAGGCCCTGTATGTGTGAAAACATGAGTGTGTTTTGTACCACCTCATTTTTCATATTCAGGGTATATGTAATCATAACCTAAGCAATGCTGAACATAAATATTATTCTTGAGTTTTCTGTGTTTGCATTTCTCATCAGCAGAATAAGACAACAACTTTCAGAGTCCCTATGTTATTGTTCCTCAGCTTTTGGATGAAAACACTGAGATACCTCATGACACTCAAGAAATCAAGACCTCAGGGTAAATTTCCATCAAAACTGCATGTGCTAGATACCTGGCATGATGGCAAGATTGCTGGCAGCTTCAGGGAGTCAGGATTTTACTTGAGCTGATTCAGGCTAGGCTGGGCATGCGAACAGAATTAATTGGCACTTCAGAGAAAAAGTGTCTTTGAAAAAAATAGAGACAGAACTAGCACTGAGCATGTTTTCTAACCCATTTCCGCGTTTTTCATGTGAGAATTCTTCACATTAGATAAAAAGCTTATAGTGTGAAGAAAACATACAACAGCTACATAGATGGCTCTTTAACCAATTCCTATTCACTCTTATTGTATTTTTCATACAATTTACACAGTACCATCTATCCATTTGCATTACTCTTCTGTTTATCCAAGTGCTGAACTTTCTGTGAGTCATGTTTTTGTCACTAAAAATCAAACCTTTCTTTTTTTAAAAGGGTTACCTTATCCCAATTCACAGGTGTGGCAGGCAGATTCAGCCACTGAGTTCTGCTACGAAAATAATGCATGCAAAATTTTGGAGAAGAGAATTCAAGAATTTAAGTGAAGTTTTATTTCACTGAGCACTCAATGGGAAAATCTTTCAGATCCCTTGGATCTGAAGTGCAGTTCCTTACACCTACCCTTAACACAAGGTCACCTGTCTTTCCCATCATATTAAGCAAGATCATTCCGCTTCTGTTGCATACAACTTAGATTAGATGGAGCATATATTCAAAGTTATCTGATTTTCCCTAAACAGAAAACTACACTCTTACCCAAGAATAACTGTAATGAGACTTTTAGGTCCCATTTAGTTCTCATTCTTTTCACAATTGCCATATGCAGCAATAGTTGCACCTATGGATTTCTTTTTTTATTCATGTAATGTAGATTTTTTTTATGTCTGGAAACCAAACAAGTCTTGGCTGGGCCCTTGTGTAGGTCATGAATGCAATAAAGTAAGGCTCCAGTCAATAAGCTCCTTCTTAAGCATCAGGTCAGGGCTTCTTTAGCATCAGGAGCAATGGCACAACATCTTCATCGATAAAGATGGACAGAAGCATCTCAATTAAGGGTTGAAGCAGTGACAAAGTTTACCGCAAGAAGGGATTTAAACTGCAGATAAGCAAAAGCCCATGTGTGCACAGCAATGATTGGCAGTCAATCATTCACACTGCCATCATAATTTAGCACTGAAATGCAGCCTATGGATCCTACAGGGAATCATTTCATTGGCATCTAAATGCCCATACTATGTCTTCTTGAAGTATTAAGAACTCCATCAGAAAAAGCACTTGCTTGGAGCGCTGCCAAGGTGCTTCAGCAGTTTGTACTAGTGCAGCTCCATATATTATTCTCACATTTCAATAGAGAGGAGCATCTTAGTGCTGAGGTCAGCCTCTGTTTCTTCTTTGAAAGCAAAGTTCCTGTTTTCCACGTTCACAATCTGTTCTTCACAGACACTGTCTATTCAAGCATAGCAATTTTACCATGTTTTGTGACATTTAGTAAGAAGATTTTGAAGACAATGTACAGCAGATGCACACTGTGAGTAGTCTTGATGGGGGCATTTCTGACTTGTCTACTCTGGACTTTAAAATGTTGTGCAAAACAACTACCATGTCAGAAATTGCCCTCTTTCCCCTCCCTGGTGAGGAGTCCCCTTTCCAGTGAGGTGGTCCAGTCTACCCAGAGTCTGAGAAGTCCAGTCTCCAGGACAAGAATAAGTAGTGCCATGAATTTCTAAGTACATTTCTAACCCATTCTTCACATATAAGCTTAAAAACAGCCAACAGCTCAACTCCTCTGAGCATAACACACCAATTCCAGCACTTTACCATCCCTCACACATTTAATCTAGTCCAAAGATTAAGATGGAAAGCTTTTCTACCATATGCCTCTACTCTTACCAACGGCTCTTTTACAACAAAATGGACACTGACCTCAGTTTTATTCTTGTTAGCACTTTGCTTGTACTGCAAAAAAGGAGAGTTGAGAAGACTAAAAGAACACACTTTGAGTTCCCTTGCCTTAAGACAAATGGATACAATCAGAATTGCTCACACTTTTCCAGGGGGTCCAGGCCCTCACTGTCCCCTCACAGGGATGGCGGCAGAGAGGGATTCAACAGAACAAAAGAATCCCACTCCTCTTGAGTCAAAACAGCACATGAAGTTAACTGTGGTCATTTCCAAGTAGCACAATAACTCCCTGTAACAGGTAGTCCTGTGGTGTACAGAAGACTTGAAGAGAGAGAGTATAGAAAGATGCTGCACTGTAAATCATGTGAACACTTACTGGAGAATAGGTCAAAGTACCACAGAAATTTAAATCAGGGGAAACTTGAGCTGCTCCTGTATCAATTTCTCTTCAGGTTACCCTATGCAGGCTCTTATAACAAAATATTTACTTAAAGAGGAGAATAGGCTAAGCAGAGAGATCGTGCTAATCATCTGAGTATACTTTTTATTAACAACTTCAATTTATAAAACCCTTTCAGAGAAACCAGGGAAATTAGCCCAATTCAGCTTCCTGAAGATAACATAGATTTAAAGGCATCTCCTCAGACATGGCAGCAATGAATCTGGTACATAAAGGATATCCTGCCATTAGTTCTCTATTTTAGTTTTTTATCTTTCTCACCTTTTCTTCAACTTAAAGCACACGCCCTAAAGCCTAAACTAAAGTAGGAGCCATTCCAAATTTCTTCTTCCTTTCCCACATACTTTCACGCCCCTTTCCAGGGGGCAATGAATGCTCAAGTCTCAGTGAATCTTTGTGAATAATAAAGAATCCACTATTTGATCCAGATCCCTATCATTATCCTACACAGCTCAACTAAGCCTACACACCAAGCCAAGCAGCTCAATTCAGAGCCTTTCCTGTCCTGCCTGCCCCTCGGGCCAGTTTTACACTTCGGAGGAGGACATGACCAGTCAATTGAGCCAGTTTTGTGTGTCCACAGTAGTGCACAGGCAAGCAGAAATGTTGGTGAGGCAATAACAGTTCCCAGGTTGCCTTCTGGCATTGGTGCCATTCCTTAACCTATTCTGAGGGATGCCGCATCTCCTTCCCACCAGCACAGAGTTGACTTGACTCGAAGAACAAAGGCAGGAATTCTCGTTTTTCTCTAAGCACAGTAAGAATGAGCAATGTCATTACTCTATTACAGGTAACTAGGAAGTAATTCCATTGATTCTCCCCTTCCACTGGTCCTCACCTTCCTAGTGGGAAAGGCTTTATCATCAAAGAAGAATAAAAGAGGCACTAACACAAAAGTTCCAACAAATCCCATAACCAGAGCAGAGAGCTTTTCAAAGCTCTTTCCTCTTCGTATGGCTAGCCTTGTTAATCTTCACAGAATGGAGGATATCACCACGAAGCACAGTGGAAAGGACTGAAAGGTTTAAGTAGTAAAGAATTTTATTTTCTATAATGTATTTCACATCATATTTCTAATATTGCTTCTCCTGACAAGAGCTATTCTGAACACACTGGGCAACAAAATAGAAATTCAATGCCCTGACAACTGTCTGTAAGAGAACTGAAAATGAGAAACGATGCTCTGAGTCACAGTCCATCTTCCTTACTCTACCTTCATCTCCCCATTAAGGGTAAATGAAGTTTTCCTGGAAGAGTTCCCTTTCCTCTTGTCTTCTCCGTGGCATGCATAAGCAATTTCAGGATCTCCTAATAAGTGAACTCCTCTTGGGGTAGAAGACTCATACATTTTTATTTCCTCTTGCATGGCCTTGCATTTAATTCCTCTTTTTCCTTTCTGGTAATCACTGAGTTGGGAGGGAAGAGCACAGAGAGAAAGGTGAGGAGAAAAGCCAGGAACTGTCCCAACCTCAGGTTTTAAAAAGTAGTTTTCTCCTCTATTTTGGCAGCATAATTTTGCATTAGTTATCTTGCATTCCATAACTGTAGGTACTACTGTGTTTCATTTTTTAAGGGGAAATTGTTAGAGCATGCAGAAGTAATTCCAAAGCAAAAAAGCAGGAATGCTTCAGCCTCTGTGTTCTGGATTTTCGTATGTCTGTTGGCAGTTTCTGTAATTGAAGCAGCAGATTCAAACTCAGCACCATAAAGTACATAATGAGGTGTAACTACAAAAGTTTACTGGGTTAAAAGGAAAACTACAACTATTTTGTTCAGAAAATAAAGCCTGAAAGTAAAAAGAAATAAAAAATTAGAAAAAATATCTGGGAAGAAAACCAACTATGCATTAGTTAATAATGCTGATTATAATAAAGGTCTATCACCCAGAGAATGAAATCTTGTCTCACCAGGGAGTGTACAACCATTAATGAAGGGACTTAGGCTTCTTTCTCTGCAAGTAATTGACCAGTTACTCTCTCTATACATTGACAGAGTCTAGGGATGACATGCCCTTGTTCCTTTTCAGGTATGAAAAGAGCCAGCCATATCCATACAGCAGTATCCATCATGTTGAGAAAAGGATGCTTCTTTCCTCAGGACAAGACAGATGTGCGGTTTAAAACCTCTCAGTGACCAAAATCTCCTTCTTACCCAGCTGCCAGCTGAACCAGTCAGATTTGCACAATAACAACCTGATAAGATGAAGGGCAGTACATCTCTATACTGTATTTAAAATTAAGTCATGTCTTCACACTCATGCTCAGTACTTAACTTTCTCTGCATGGCTTTTCTGTTTCCATGTTCCTCTTCTGATTTGAAATTACAGAAATTTCTTTGCATTCGGGGCTCCTCAACATATGCCTTTTGGTTCTTTCTCTGTTTTTCAGAAGGATAATTTCATCTTCTAAAGTCTGATGCCATCCTGAAGAGCAAACATTATAAATAGATTACAAGCAGTGTGCATTCAAATAAATTACATGTTTAAATGTGTCAGTTAAATTATAATGCTCAATTAGACAGCTAATTATGCTGAAAATGCAGTTGTGTGCATAAATTGATGGCCACTCCCCCAGCCTGCTTGGCTGCTTCCATTCATATATTGTCCCTTCGTAAGGTTTATCTTCCAAATATCACCTAGCTGAAGGTTTATCTCAGTGCAGTCATACACTGCTTTACTCTTACTTTATTTTAAAAAAATAACTTCAAATACACTTCAACATTTGCACTGAGTTTTACTACTTGCCATCAGAAATTTAGTGGCAGTAGGATTTGTGGACCAGATTCCCAGACTTCTCAAGGTCACATTCCCAAAGTGCTTTTCCTCTGTTTATGATGTCTCACTTGCCAGGATGCTTTTTAATCACTCCCACTGCATCATTTAAATGGAAAAACTAAATTTCTTTTAAATTTATATGCACATGTGAATTTTAAAAATTACCTTTGAGCTGACAAAGAAGCAGTGCATGAAACCATAGATGACACACTTACATTTATAAAGTATGGTCTTAAAATTGCCACTGAATTTATTAATACTGTCTAGGACCTAGAAATCAAGTAGCAAGAAGAGTCTGTCAGCATGAATTAATCAGTTTGATTTAAGACAATACCTTGGCATGACAAAATACAACATCTTACTTAATTCATGACATCTTATCTCAAAACCATCTCACAAAATAGATCATTTCAGCTATATTTTCCATATTTTACCCTTCATTCAACTTCTGTATGTTTACTATGCTTACTTCCAACCAATCTAACTGAAGTGTTTATGCACAGCAAAATCCAAGTTCTCATACTTGATGAGATCTGTAAAGAGCTAAATTATTTTTTTGGTGTTTCCAGACAGCTACATATCTCCTTTCTTACAACAAGAAAGGAATCATACAAAACGAAAATTCATCAGTACCACTGTTTTAAAAATTTAGACAAAATAAAGACAGTATGATTCCACCAAGGAGATAAAAATAAATTTCGCTTGAGCTCAGCATAAAGTATAATTTCATGCAGGCAGTTATTCTCTTCAGCTCTTATGCTTAGATAATACTGAAAAAGTAATGGTGGAATAAAAAGCCCAAACCTGACCATTTTGTTCCTTTTCTAGGTTTTTTTTCTTTCTTCTGAATTATAAATCATAATAGTTTCATTTTAAGGTCTAAAACCCTTGGCATATAGTTTGTCCATACTGTTAGACCATAACAGTCATAATTATTTATGAAAGTGTTCCCAGCCAGCCCATAGTTACAGAAAAAAATAACTGAAATAACCCTGGGCATGTATGGCAGTAAAATCTAGCTCATCAAGACATCTAAAATTAATCTGGATAAATACTGCAAAATGATGATGCATGAACCTACTCCAAGTCTGACAATGTAAGAGACAAACAGTCCTTCTATAAATACATTAATAACAGAAGGAGGGGCAAAGAAAACCTCCATTCTTTGATGGACTTAGAGGGAAACATAGTTAATAGAGATGAGGAGAAGGCTGAGGTACTTAACACCTACTTTGCCTCAGTTTTTACCAGTAAGACAGATGGCCCTCAAA
>NW_020955363.1:1894874-1896663 GCF_003031625.1 Empidonax traillii | reverse complement strand
GATTGGATGTGGCCCTTAGTGCCATGATATAGTAATTGGAGTTGGATCAGGGGTTGGACTTGATGATCTTGGAGGTCTTTTCCAACCCAATCTATTCTATGATTCTATGATTCTATTGTACTACTTTTTTTTTCTTTTATTTTTTATTTCTATGGTCAGTCAAAAGGAAAACTTTGCATCGTTATGGTCTGCTTTGTTCTTTCAGGACTTGTAGTAACTCCCCTGAAGTACCTTAGCAGCGGACATCAGGGAATTTCAAGGTATGTTTTTTATGGCCCATGCTACAAATTATTAAAATCCACTTCAAAAATAAAAATTCTGTTCAAGTCTCTTATCAAAAATGGCATTAAAATCCACACATCACTTGCTGACATGTCATTTTGAACCAGTAGTCACGGTACTTGAAATACATAGAAGCAGGGTTAGTATTTATCATCTAGTCCTAGGTCTCTGAGCAGAGCCTCTCTGCCAGCCTAGAGAGTCAGGGAGTGACACTGAGAAGGCCTAGAAACTGCTCAGAGATTTTTAAAGGTTCTTATGACTGTCACTAAGCTCGCTGCTTCACAACAGAATGAAAAATGCAAGAGGTTTTCCAGTTGAAGTCACGTGTGTGTGAAGGAGAATTAGCATGAACAGCCAACTAACAAATGCCAGGTTTTTTCTTTCCTTTTTTTTTTTAATCCTCCTTTCTTTCTATCCCGTAATATAATCCACCCCCCACCCCCCCTTCTATTCTATACTTTTTCCCCCTTCTGGAATAGCACATAAAGGAAGCTGCAAGTCATTTAACAGATGCATCTAGCACAACAGGCTCTGAGGATGCAGACAGTGAAGTGAATCTCACTCGGATCAGAGAGTATTAAATCGCATAACCGCTGGAACAACTCAAGCTCTCAACTGCTCATTTACACAATTCAGCTGTGGCATGCTTATCTCTCCATTCTCTCCTATCCCCAGTCTGTATATCAACAAAACCTGTTTAGTCTTAAAACCACCTTTGGGTTAGCATCCAAAGCCACTGCAGACAGAAATAAAATACAATTGGATTTTGGTAAATCACACTAAAATGCAGCCTTCAAAGTGACACCTTCATCAAGGCAGAATGCAGCACCGCTGTTTTTGGACACTGCAGCTTCATTCCATCAGCTTGGCCAGCTTTCACCTGCATCTTCATCTCCAAAACATTAATGGCATCAACGTTTGGCCCAGTTCTACAAGTATTATTCACACACAGTAGGTTGTCTGAGTATGGCAAGAAAATCGGAGAAACAAAATATTGTAACTAGCAGATCTCACCATTTTTTCCAGATTTGAGTAGTTTAATCAATTAGTCTCATACTTCTTCGTGTTGAGGCCTTTCCATGATAACCTGGTGTTCACTTGGTGAACTCTCAACTAAAAGGTAAAAGAAAGAAAAAATACCAAGGTTTATTTTCTGGTGGAAAAAGTGAGACCAGAGGTCTGAGCTTAATGCTGAGTTGGTATAATTCACCTTTCCCATCTAGGAACATCTCTTTTCATAACAAAGAAGTAATACCTGGTTCCTTCATTAACTGCTGTACACCAGCTCAATGCCACTATCATAGCAGTTTTTCACAGCCTGGCAAACTGGATCTGCAGGAAACACCATTCACCTGCAGGATAGAAAGACTTGGCTCCAGCTGCAGTCCCAAGAGTTCTTGACACAAAAATTGCATCTGAATTACCACTATTTTAATTGCCAGAACACACCTCCACCATGAATTTGCATAAGACCTTTTGAGACACACTTCAACCCTGGAGAAAAAAA
>NW_020955363.1:1850257-1893894 GCF_003031625.1 Empidonax traillii | reverse complement strand
CTCTTACACTGTTCATTTAGGTCAGAAACCTTTGCAGCGCTTAAATATTTCAAACTAATTCCACCAGAAAAGCCTCAAATAAGTAGTATTTTGTGGTTTTTTGGTAAAACTCTATCAAAGTATAAAGTTTGGCTAAGCCAATCTGAGCTGTAGATAGGAGAAAGTGGTACATTAGTACAGTGAGAGACTGATCTCACTATACTTGTAAATCAACAGATTAATGCTTTGGTGCAATATCATCCTCTCTCGCCCTTCTTTCTGCAAGTGAACTTTACATGGGCCAACTCTGCTCTCAGATGTGGCTCCAAAAATGGAGTAATTTGGATGTCATAATAAAATAAGCAGGATTTTTCTCCATTTCCTATAATTAATATATTCTTCATTAAATTACCTTACATCAGAGAGCCTATCTATGTTTCAGACCTTGATGAGCACACAATATCCTTCAAAAGATACTTTTTTGCTGTGTTTAAAGCCTTAACTATTTGAATGCTATTCAGTTCTCACAGAGATCATAAACTCCTTATTCAGGTAGAGTTTTCTACATAAAAGAAGCACCACTTCAGCAGATTATCATCCACAAACTTTTTCAATATATATCCAAGAGCAAATTAAACAACTAAAAGAAATCAGACAGATTTTATGGATCAAAGTAAATCAGGCAGTTCCTCATTTTGAAGCTAACAATGTTTATACATTGAAATACCTAAATCTACTGTTACTCCCGCTATGCAGGCTACACGGGAAAAAGAGATGGAAACCAAATAAAAGGGAAGAAAAATTCAGCTTCATGTTCTCTTGGAAGGAGGAAGGGATGAAGGTCCATAAGCAGCTTCTTGCATCGAGTTGCTCAAAAGAAATATGTGCTGGCTGCATGACAACCTCTGTCATGAACCATCACGGAAATGCTGAACCCGAAAATATAAACCACCTCCACAGCGAAAGTGACTCTACCAGTTGGCAGCAGTAATCAGGAACACCATAAATTTATTTATCATACTACACAAGCTGCCTGGAAGAAAAGGGAAGCAATCACTACATTTACTTTCTGCACAGCAGTGCAGAAAGAAATGCATGTCTGAGTCTATGTGATTTAACTATGATTACTCCAAAATCTCATCCTGTGAAACAGTCATTGACTAATCTCGGCATGTAGATGCAGAGACACTGATGGCACTGATCACTGTTTTTACATGACTATCAAGCAATTTATTTTGTTTTAAGCAGAAAGCAGTCCACCCGTCTTTGTCTGCTGGATTCAGTATACTCATTATTAATAAGTAATTTGCTTATATTAATTGCTTTTCTCATAACTTTCATCATAACCTTGTGCTTGTGGCATCACTGTTTGCTATGAAAATCATTACATATTAATGAATTATAAACAGCAAAAGGGGCTTCTTTTAGACTATTTTCTAATGCAAAATTTTTTTAATTTTCCCAAAACCTTCTTCATGTAAGTAACAAAGAAAAGGGATTTTTTTCATTCTGCTTTTTAAATGAGGAAAACAATTATTAGCCTTCAAATGACTGTGGACCATAGGAGGATCCTGCAACTTCTGTTTTCACCACCTGTCACATCCCCTTTCTTGTATTCACAGCTATTCACTCCTATGTTTAATTTTAATCCCCTAGCTAGTCCCGTCTATTTCAGCAGTATTAAGAATCACAGAATCATTTTTCCTAAATATTTCCTAATATCCAATATAAACCTCCCCCGGTGCAACTTGAGTCAGTTGCCTCTTGTCCTGTTACCTGGGAGAAGAGACCAACTCCCATCAGGCTACAGCCTCCTTTCAGGTAGTTCTAGAGAGAGAGAAGGTCTCCCCTCTCACCCTCCTTTTCTCCAGACTAAGCATTCCTGGCTCCCTCAGCTGCTCCTCATCAGATTCGTGCCCTTCACCATCTTTGCTGCCCTTCTCCGGACACGCTCCAGCACCTCAATGTCTTTCCTGTAGTGAGGAGCCCAAAACTGAACACAGAAATTGAGGCTGCAAACCCTTTGAAGCATAGATTAGGTCTTTCATTTATGAATAAAAATCAACCAACACAACAGAGATTCCTCAGAGCGCTCTGTACACGGGCACACGCAGGCGTCTTCTCATGCTGGACACACATGCTGCTGTGGCTGCTCCAGTGCCAGTGTCCATCCACAGCTGTTTGCTGACATGGAAAGCATCTTTCCCACCTATAATGTAAGCACATCAACAAGACTTGGTCACTTCTCAAAACCCAGCTGGACCCAACGCAATGGAAAATAAAGCCACAAGGTACAACACACTTGCTTGTCCAGCTCTACTCAGGGACCTGGGTAACGTGGGAAGATGAGCACACCACCACTTCTTCACTAAAATTGGTGCAATCAGCTATGTAAAGAGTAACGATTACTAATGTGCAAAAGCAGCTCTTTAGACCACTGTAATTTGTGTACTTCTGAGAGGAAATCCTGTTCTTTTGAGAGGACACTGTCTATACAAAATGTTTTTTCCATTTTTCTCCACTGCCCGTGGAGGGGAGAATATGACTTTGTCAGCCCAAATATAGATAGCAAAATCTCTGGTGTAGAAAGAGATTCACTAACAGCCAAGTACTTTTGCAAGTTTAGGTTATGCCATTTGTCATTTTTCGGACGACGAAGACACCCTGCACCTCTGCTAGACAGCATTGCCACCTCCACCGTGTTCAAACCATGACACATGCCAACGTATGTTACCTTAGCCATTCCAGTGCTGGCAAGGTCAGCAGGAATGCTCAGCAACCCCAGTATTTTTTTTCTTTTCATTTGCATCTTTTTACAAGAAATAGAAACCCTGCCTGGAGAAAGTGGATTCATTACAATGTTTCTCCTTTTCTTCTTTCAGGTATGGGTCACCAGAGGCAGACAGAGGTTAGACTGGGCTCATAAAAAGAGGCAGAACTTGTAGAGCGTGCTGCAAGAACTGTCTCATTTTCAACCTTTGCCCTGTTCTAAGTTAATATGAAAACTACGTGTGATTAATTTTTTAAAACTTGGAAAAGATGATGCCTAAGGCATCTCTAATCAACTTGATTGTGAGGTACATATAACTCTGCTGCAGTCCTGCATGGCAAATAAGTTACACAGAATTTTAATATAGCAATTACCACCTGCCACTTCAAGATAACGACTAGCTAGTAACCCATTTAAGACTCGTGTATGTGCATCAAGGGGAGGGGTAAATTGCAAGCTCCAGAGGAAGAGGCAGCAGAATGAGGTTTTTGCCAGATGAACTACCCCTTAACACTTCAAGGAGGGTAAAAGTAAAGTATGTCAAGACACTATGAAGCTAAATCAAGTCTATGGCAAGCACCTCTAGCTACACATAAATATCACTGTGTATCATTATGACACAGTGATGGACAAAATTTGGCAGAAGATCTTAAGTTTAAGGAAGAAAAATGCAAGAAGCTACTCTCAGTGGCAAAAAAACCCAAAACATCATTACCCATATAAGCACTGCTAGTTTCGCAACAGCCATAGATGTATTTAGAAAAACAAGAGGTGACAGTGAGAAAAGTTGTAATGTATCAGAAAACTGCAGCGTTTTCACCTGTGGGTGGATGCTGAGATAACTAATTTGTTGCAATGAATCCTCTGTGTTTTCTTTTTAGAGTATCAACCCAGCATGTGCACAAAATTCTATCCAAACTCTCAATCCTTGGTATTTTATATAGGACATATAAATAAAAACATAACTCTACACGTAAAAACACAACTCTACTTAAGATTGGTAGGATGACAACCATTTGAGCTATAGACAGCATGAAAATTCCTGTGTGAGAAATCTCACTAGAAATTTCTAAGCATGAGATTTGTCCTCCTCCACTAGATAACTGCAAGAAATTCCTAAAACAGAAACAGAAGCTGGAATATAGATTTAGAGTTTTCAAAAGATTTTTACAGATTTTGTCCATTCAATGCGATAAAATAAGTTCAGTAATAAAGAAAAATAAAAGGGAAGTTCTGTTACAGATTAAAAATTGAAAAAGAGTACTTTTTAAGGCAGAAGATCATCGAGTTACAATAAACTCAATGGAGTTGTAATAACACTAATGCTCCTTGCTCTGTTTACTGGTGAAGTGAGAAATGGAGTAAAATGGAGAAATTGCTGACAGCACCGAAGCAGTACAAATGATAAGAAAAACAAATTCCAAAGTCACAGTAGTACTAAACTAGGAGGCATTACAGTGCCAGAGGAAACCTATCTAAGTGAAAGCCATCTATGAACAGAGCCCTCTTATGAATTACTGTTTTCAACTCCTCAGGACAAAATACATGAGAAAAATTATGCTGTTACTGCAGATGAGCAGCAGTGGGAACTTCTACTCAGTGCATAAAAGAGGTCAAAGGAAGAATATTCAGTAACATACTTCAGAATGTCATTCCTGAACATCTCCAAAAATACACTTTTTATTACCATTTGCAGTTTTATGAAGATGTGGAGCTCCACGTCTACTCCACACCTGCTTTTGATCTTGTATACACAATCACAAACTAACAGAAACTGAGACAACTTAGCCCTGTATTCCTCGGGATTTTAAAGAATGACTTTGCAGAACAGATCTTCTGCTTAAAGCTTGGTTCATCCTGTTTTTAAAGCCTGCTTTCAAAAATACACATAAAGCGGGCGAACAGTTAACATTTCCCTTTTAAAGTCTACTTTTCACTGCATAGCTTCTGCACTGCTCCTCTGCTGAAAACTCTATATATGGATAAGCGTGGGAGATGGACATTTTGTAAGGTTGGAGAATAACATGATAAATTCCTCACTTTTGCCTAACTGCCTCATACTTGGATCCTCTTTCTGGAAACTGCATATCACTGCATGTCATGAACATCACGTCTAAAAGATTTGAGGTCCATGAGGAAGCCTTTTTATCTGTTCCATGTTATACAAGCATTTTTTACATCCATGTCATGTTAAGATTAATATTTGCAATTTCACAGAAACCTCATCGATAGTTTAAAGAATAGCAGAAGAAAAAACCTAAAGAACATTTAATTGTCACTGTCACATTCCCAGCGCTTGATACTTCTGTACTTAAAATTGTCTCCCCTAGCCCAGTAGTATACCTAAAGAAGAGTAAATATTACCAGAATAGAATGTAAAGAAAGAGGATCAGCTTAGGCTGCAACTGAGGTCAAAACATTCAGCAACTTCTAAAAGTGTAATAAGTACAGTAAGAAAAGATATAGAAAAATCCACCACAGAAGGGAATAGCTACGTATGAACGACCAGAGTAAAGGCTAAGCTGTGCAGTCACCTTGCTGCTCTGGCAGGGGGATGCCAAGGCTAGGTTTTTGCTGAACAGGAACCTGCTATGGCATGACAATAAGCACTTGTTATCTTGTATCCTGTGGATAGCTTTTGATACTGAAGTTTCTAACACATTTGGCCTTTTTTTTTTTTTCCCCACTATGTCAGGCAGTAAATTTTTTTGTGTTAAGAGTAATATCAAGCAATGACGGCACCACTATTTCAAGTTGTAGGACTGTAAAGCCATCTACATTCTGTTTCAATGCAGTTGAAACTACTGTGAGATAGTTCACAGCAGTAGCAGTTTCATGAAAGCCAAGTAATTATAGTTAGCTTTCCTTCAAAATGCATTCCATAGCTATAACCTGTGAAGAACTTCCTGCAACACGTGGAGTATCTCTGAAAGCCACACACTAGCCAGAATATTTCTGGTCTCCCTTTAATCCCACTGATAAGTTTCCAAAATTATGTTATAGTTCAATTACATTGTTCTTCTGGTAATATAACAGGAGATGAGGGTGGGTATTAAGTCATTGCTCAAGTCTGCATTTGCACTTCAGTTATAACAGGCTTTTTCATCACTGATGCAAGGGAGAGATGGTGCCACTTTTCAAATCCAACAGAGAAAGATGGAAAATTTCCACCCTATACAGCTAGTTTCTTTGGGAGCCACAGCAAGCAGGGCCCTGCAAAGACCTGAATCACCACAAATCCAGCCCTGGGCATACTCTGGGGTTCAGGGCTCTGGCTCCAGCTGCCTGCCCTCAACCTGTCTTCTGTTCTGCCTCTCTTGCCCAGGCAAGGCACCACTTTGGAAGAGACATGTACAGCCCTGTCTGCTATGGAAACATCTAGATCCCAGTCCCGGGACAGTTGCTGGGATATCATGTCCTTTTCAAATCTCCAGAGGAACAGACTGGACATCTATTATTGCTACAGACATCCAGCTCTGTTTGCTCTGTATCAACTCAGTGTATTCATCTGTAAGCAAAAATGTAAGAGAACTAATGTTTTGCATCTCTCCACACACAGACATCTCCTGATAGGTTCTGCTTCTCTTCCTGACTTCCTCTGCCCCTCTAGTTACTTCCCAAAGGCACCTCAGCTGTCCCTTTGCTGAAGAAGCTGTGTGCTTTCTTGAAGACACATCATCACAGAATGGATTAGGTTGGAAGTGACCATAGTGGGGTATCTGGTCCAACCTGCCTCCTGAAGCAGGGTCATCCCAGAGCACATGTCACAGGCTTGTATCCAGACTGTCCTTGAGTATCTCCAGCAAGGGAGACTCCACAACTTGTCTGGACAATCTGTTCCAGTGTGTGGTCACCTGCACAGTAAAGAAGTTCTTTTTCATATTCAGGTGAAACTTCCTGTGCATCAGTTTCTGCCCATTGCCTCTTGTCCTACTGCTTGGAACCCCTGAGATTAGCCTGGCTCCATCTTCTTGGCACCCTCCCTTCAGATACTTACAGACATTGATGAGGTCCCCTCTCAGTCATCTCTTTTCAAGGCTGAACAGGCCCAACTCCCTCAACCTTTCCTTATAAGAGAGATGCTCCAGTCCCTTAATCATCTTTGTTGTCCTCTGCTGGACCTGCTCCAGAATCTCCATGTCTCTCTTGTACTGAAGAGCCCAGAACTGGACAAAACACTCCAGGTGCACCTCAGCAGGGCTGAGTAGAGGGGCAGAATCACCGTCCTTGACCTGCTGGCAATGCTCTTCCTAATGCACCCCAGGATACCAGTGCCTTTCTTGGCCACAGGGGCACACTGCTGGCTCATAGACAGCCTGTTGCCCACCAGGACCCCCAGGTCCTTCTGCACAGAGCTGCTTTCCAGCAGGTCCACCCCAAGCCTGTCCTAGTAATGAATTTATTCTTCTCCAGGTGCAGGACCTTGCATTTACCTTTGTTGAATTTCAGACAGTTCTCTGCCCATCTCTCCAACCTCTCTAGGTCCTTCTGAAGGGCTGCACAGCTCTCTGGGGTATTGGCCACTCCTCTCACCTTTTTGTCATCAGCAAACTTGCTGAGAAGGCATTTACCCCCTCATCCAAGTCACTGATGAAAATACAGAGTCCAAGATCTGTTCTCTGATGCTCTCCTCCCTCCCTCTTTTGAGGATCTTGAACTCCACTGTTTTGTGGACCCCACAGCCATGGTCCAGGGAATTTATGTATGCCCCACCCCTGGAACTGTTCAAGACCAGCTTGGATGGGGCTTTAAGCAACCCGGTCTAGTAGAGGGTGTCCCTGCCCATGGCAGGGGGGGTTGGAACTACATGATCTTTAAGGTCCCTTCCAATCCAAACCACTGTATGATTGATTAACATGCGCCAAAGCCATGTCTTCCCTGTTAATGGTCAGCAGATCATCTGTGCATCACCCTGGCTGATCATTCCAGTGCTTGGAGCAAGAAGTTATTCTTGATGCCCTCTAGAAATCTCCTGGACTATTTGTGTTCTGCCATCCTGAAAGTAGATCTCAGGGTAAAACAGTGTGGTTTAATAGTGCAAATGGCAGCGTTAGGTTAATGGTTGAATTCTATGATCTTAAAGGTTTTTTCCAACCTAAAGGATTCTATGATTCTTTCAAAGAAACAACAAATTCAAAGTCCAGTTAGGATCAATAAGGATCATAGCAACTTCATAAAATTAACTGTGTCATTGACAGCATCATAATTAAATTTCTACTAAGACACTTGCATCTCAATGACCAGCAGCTCCTGCAGGCCCCCTGCTCCCCCATCTTCCTCCCTCCCTTCTCCATTTCTTTTGTGAAACTTGCCAAAACTTGCAAGTTTCTTAACAGACTCTTAAGAGACTATTGCATTTCAGGGGTGGGCAAAGTTGACTTTGTACAGCTCAGTCTTTCCATGTGCTGTGGAGGCTCATTAAGTTAAAGCAAGTACACCAATATGAGTTTTTTTTCTCTCAGAAGGCCCTTTATTATCTTCAGACTGTCCTGTGGACAACTCTTTCTAAAATCAAAGCTTTCAAAAAAAGAAGACAATTTCCCAACAGGATAACTTGCATAAATTTTTACTGTGTATTTTTTTCTAATATTCTAATTTTACAAATAGCCTTTCTTGGGCTCCAGATAGAAGCTCATGAGCTTCTAGCACATCCCAGTTCCAGGAGGCTGCACAAATTATTCATGTCTACGTACCTCCTCCTATCTACCAACAAAACATCACCACAGACACACTAAAGAAAGGTGCATAAAGTGAAAAAGTCTAATTGTAACACCTACCATACTCATACTGATATCCTGTTGTTCCACAGTTGCTTTCTTTCAACTGCAGGGCTTTTTGTATTGCATTTGGTTTGGTCTGCACAGGAGACAAAAGTCCTTTCCTACATCAAAATTATTCTGAATAAATCCACAGAAACTTGTGGGGACATAGCATCACCTAATCTGGAATCAGACTTAGGCACAAAGTCAGGATTTACAAATCTGGTTGTAAAATTTATGGCACAGTTTAATTAAAATGAGAGATGCTAGGGTGGATTCCCTCCCCCTTATTATAGTTTCATGGCCAGACTGCTGTGGTAATTGAGGATTCATCTTCTTCTTATGATCTTCTTCATAATTATTTTTCTTTGTTTATTGTTCAAACTGAGTTTTGTTTCCATCTTCCAGTTCATTTTAGAGATTTTGATCTTACTAGCAGCCTGGAGAGCCTCGTTTAATTCTTCTACATGTTAGGACCAAAAAGAATTAATTAAAAAGAAAAACTGGGAAGTACAAAGAAGGTTCGAAATGGGGGGGCTGAGAGCACAACAACAATAATTGCCAATAAACTCATACCTCATCAGCAAACAGAGTTATTGAGGTATTATTCCAAGCAGTATTCGCTTACCTGAGTAATTCTGCCTTTCCTGACTTGGTCTGGAAGAGAGTTCAAACTGTGTTTTGATGAGGCCCTCACACATCTAAATTTCCCATGTGATAACTTCAGGTCACATCGTGCCTAACAGGAGTCCTCACACGAAGAGTTTGTTCAAAACCAGGAGCTATTTATGTCACATATTGCCTTTATTCCCCCATTTTCATGGAAAAATTTCACCCAGCTTTACAGAGTCTTGCAAGGCTGAGAGTCCTTATGTCCTATGAGGGAAAATAATATTGAATACAAGGAAGCAACACATTAGTTTTTGTTTCAATGTGAAACAATTAATTTGAAAACTGGCATATATTTATGCATTTCTTTCTCCGAAAATAAAATGGAATTATTTGCTTTGACTATACAAAGCCATAAATGATTGACCTATTACTCACCTGTGGCAGACAACAGTTCTTGGCCAGCAGTTAACTACTGCATAGGTACTAAGGTAACTTATGATCTTTTTTCTGTACCATAGCTATTGCTATTTTTATCAGCTGTAGCAGTTGTCATATTTTAAGACAGTTTTGATACAACACGGAACCAAAGAGGTGTCCATTTAAACAACTTCTCAAAACCTTATTGCAATTTTTTCCTATGTACTCAGTTAGGCTCATCTTACGAAAAAACACAGAACAATTTAAAGAACACATAGCCCCTCTTTATGAACTGAAAACCCATATAAACTGAATATCTTCTATTTATAAGAGAAATTATGAGTTCTGATTTTGAAGTAGGCTACAGTTAAAATGTGTTAACTGAGGTATTCTTCCCTGATAATGGTGATAACCAAAATTTTATCTCCAAATTTGGCCTTGCTGATGTTTTAAGACTTTTTTAAAAGTGCTAGCAGATGTAAAGTACTACTCTGTCAGTAAGGGAAGAGGATATCAGAACCTGTCATACAAAAGATCTTAATAAAGCAGAAGAAGGGCCAGGAGGTCACTGTTAAACTCTCACAGCTTTAAGAGGAATTCATGGGCCTAGACACTGATGTCTCATGCATTTGCAATGCTTTCAGGTATCTTCCTGCCTCAGCTGATGTTCCAGCTGTGCATGGGTATCCCATAGATCCTGTATCACATCTGCCAACCATACAGAGGTTTCATCAGCAAATACAGGTGTCCACTACAGTTAAGTACCTGAATCACTTCCCTTTTATCCCTTTCACTGCCTGCACACTGCAAGCTTGTAAAAACATTCCTTGTGGCAGTACTACTCCTGATACTGCATCATCCATCACAGTCAACTGGCACTGGGACACTCAATATTTTGTCTTAGAAAAATGTGACATTTCCTCTTCTTCCACTTGTATAATGCAGTATTACCAAAAGGGCACACAGCATTTCAGCAGTGTCCTTGAGGTGTGTTTGTTCCTCAAATTTATGTATCAAAAGGACAGATCTCATTGCAAAGTGCTTCAGAACAAGGCGAAATTTAAAGAACCAAACTGCAGCTTCCATGGCGATGTTCCAACTGCATCCCTTGTCCAGCAAAAGGAAATCCAGGCACCTGGACTAGACAGCAGCTGTGGCATGTTCCCCCAGGCATCTGGAAAGGGGATCCATGACTCCAAGGCACACTGCAGAGTTCCTCTGAAAGTTACCTAGATGCCATTGCTTGTAACATTCAAAGTGCATTTCCTGCCTAATATTATCCCTGACTCCTGTGTTCCGAAGAAGTGAGAAGAAAGAAAGATTAGAATTTAGAAAACAAACAGAATTATTCTCCCTAACTACTGGGGTTTCAGGAGACTCTGGCAGATATTACCAGCGAAGACACTTGCTTTGAATTACAAAGAGCACCAGGGAGACAGATTTGTTAAGCTTTCCAAATTGCTTTTGTTCCATTTCCACCAAAGAAATCACAGTGCTCAACACTTCTAATTTTCAATCACGGCGAGGCAGCCTTGATCCCATAGTCTCTTATTAATTTTTCCTTCTCACCATCCCAAGCAGCTGCATTAGTTCACCATTTTTTAACATGTTTTCATCCTGCATGATCTAGATACCAATGGCCAAACTGAGAACTTCTATTACAGGTATCAAATTGGATGAAGGGCTTCAAACTGCTTCTATTAACAGAGAACAGTTGATCATTTATTAGTGATGTGCTTTCAGCTTGAGACACTGCTGCTGTTTTGCACCTAAGAGGCAATTCAGCCTCCTAGACATTTTTATGCCTCTTTTATTTCAGACTCTTAGACATCTTTAACCTTGCCTAGAGCCAAAAGGTCAATACATTGGAGCTGCATTATAACATAAATAACACACAGATGTCTTATTCCACAGATGCATCCTGAAACAGAGCAACGCACAGCTTTTTTCTTTAGTTAGAGCTATTTATGACCAATACACACACGTGCTTTCAAAGACAGTGAAGGGAAAGAGGGACCTTTTTAAAGAATAGGGTATACTCAGAAATAGCTATTGTAGTAATTATACTACTACATTAATATTCATTTGTCTTGTAGGCATAGACAGTAAGACACAGGAAAATCAGGATGTGTCAGGTTTTGTATCAAACCATTTTTAATTCCATACCTTCATGTTTGCTTCTTACATGACTGTGGCTGTAGACATGGTTTTTCTTATGGAGAACAGAAATTGTTTGCAATACGACAAACCAAGAGAGGCCAGCATTTTCAAGCAAGCCTGGACATCCAGTAGGTGAATGTTCATATTCCCATCTTTTGGCTCCTCAGGCTACTACTTCTCCCGGGTCTATGACCATTCTGAATTTCCCCAAAACATATATTTATCTGTCAACATTTCAGTTTAGATGACTAAGCTTTGGCAGGTCACAAAAGGCAGGCTTCATAATATTCAGCTGTAGATTGCATCATAGGCTCTGTTAAACAGACCACAGAGAAAAGAGACATTCTTAGGGCCATGGCCATTTGATCTTTTTCACATATCTACCTTTAAAATGAGATCAGTCACGCCCCAGACATTCATCCTTTTTTCTGCTGCTTGCAAATGGAGTTTACTCAGGTACACACCACCAAACTCTATGTTTGAGCAAATCAATCTCAGTCAAAGGGCAAACTTCCATGGAGGGTTGGGTGGAGGTCCCTGAGCCAGCAGTGACCAAGGTGGACAGAGAGAGACAGAGTAAAAATAGCCTGGAACCCAGGAGCAGCAGAGTGCTGCACTCAGGACAGCAAATTCTCCCTTCCAGACATCTCTGCTTGCACAGCCACCTTCCCAAGGAATGCTCCTCCAGATGAAAAAAATAACATCTTATTCCTACTTGTTGAGTTTAAATAATCTCATACTATTCAATTTCAAGTGAGGCCCACAAATATACTATTTATAGTGACTAATTGCTGTCAGAATGCCTTCAGGTATATATTTGAGTTTCAATTATATTTTAAATGTCTAGGAAAAAAAAGATTTTTTCATAATGATAAAAAAATATTCAACAATAAAAAGTAGATAAATGCCCCTTGGACTGTAGAACTGGATTTTTAAAAACCTGGTGCAAAGCTTGTATTTCAGTATCACTGGATGGTTAAAGGTAAATAATTGTTTCATTTTTTTAACAAGCTGGATAGCTTGTTGACTTTACAGGTATAGATCATTATACCTCACTTCTAAAAAGGAGGTCTGCAATCCTACATATCACTTTATGAAAACACAGGTTAATTTACAAGACCACACACTTAAAGATTTCCAGAAATGAATTAAAACAAAAATAAAGAAAAATAAAATCCTACCCCAAAAAAATCCATCTAAAAACTTTCCTGCAACAGAAGTCCCTATAAACAAATAGAAGTAACAAATCACCCTCTAACAGTATGGAATTAAATAAAGTCTTTCAAATAAAACAAGATTACTTAAACCATTGAGAAAGGAACTGCTGTCATGTTTGGATACGATTTCAAAGCGAAACATTTTGCAACTGGTGACTTAAACAGGAAAGGTTTTGCTGATCTTCTCTCTGTGGCATTTATGAGCTTCATTTCTATCTTCTTTAGGTGCTTATGGGGGTAGGAACAATAGTTATTAAGAAATATTTATTTGAGGATCTTTGTTGGAGATCTTCATCAGATTTTTTTTTTTTAAGTATCTGAGATTTGTGGTTAAAATTATTAATAACTGGTAAACAAAAACCAGTTATCTGTATTTGTTTCCTCTGCTTAGAGTCTGACTATTTTCAGGGAATATGCTTTGGATGTGACATCATGTGAAATCAGACTGCATTTGCTTTAGGAATGTCTCCAAGCTGTAACAAATTCATTGGCAGTTAAAATCCCTTCATAAATTAATGGCTCCTGCAGTTATGTTGAGAAAAATTAACTTCAGAAACTGTTGAGCCAGAGATCCATGACAATAATTTCCAGAACAAGTCTGATCACTCTGCAAACAGCACTCCTTCTCTAACAACTGTCAGTACTGTAAATTTAGCATTAGAACTCAAACATACAAATCATGTATTTTGCTCCCAGCACACCACCAAAAAAGAAAAAAAGGAATGCATGTGCTTCTTGTCTCCTGAGGAAGGACAGAATCATACTTGTCAAGGTCTGACATCGCACGTCATATAATGCCTGACCCTTCAGATGTCCACTAGGATTAACTACTCCTCTGTGTAATGACTAAATTTCAAGAAGTAATGAAAAATGAGAGAGAATAATGGGATGAATTGGAGAGCGGAAAAATACATTAAACTTCCTGCCTACAGCCCATGTGCTCAAGTGGGGCTGGCTGACTTCTTGATTTTGCTTAGTTCCTTCTGTTCTCAGAGAGAAACTGGGGCTGACCCTACTCACAGACTTCCATGGTCTCTTCTGGAAGCTTCAATTCTTCAGCTATTAAATACCATAACAAACTGTAACATCTGCTCAGGAGAAAACATCCCCACCTTGCAGGAGAAGTAATTTTATTGCTCTATAGACCTCATTCCCTTATAATTATCAGAGCTATAGGAAACTAACACCAGCCCTACCACACAAGGTACCCAACATGCCAGTGCTCAGCAAAACACTTCTGGCTAGTAACAGAGTCAACAAATAAATGTGTAGTGTTATAACAGCTTTGTCTACCTACTTTAGAATTCACCAGATATTAGTCATTTGTTTTGCTTCTGTGAGCATCACAAGGGGAGGAATTTAAAGAAAACCTTCTATAGAAAAAATTAAGCTCATTTAATACCTGAAAATTATTTTAGCTAAGGAATTTCACTGTGTGGCAGCTGTTTCACACCTGGGATTTTCCTTCTTACCTCAGCAATGCATGATAGAATAGTTTTCCTAAAAAATAGTAAATCAGTTACTTTTATCCACATTTCTATGCTCTTCTCCATTTCTTTGAAATATGGATGGTCAGCCTAGGATGTAGTTCAATATGGCCAACTTATGGACTATATTTTATACAGGATCCATTCAAATCCAGTACAACTTAAAAAAAAACCCCAACAAGCAAATACTGATGTCTTTTTGTTGGTTCTATCAATTTCCTGAAGTTACTCTTGAAGATTTATGACTATAAAAGGTAAAAAGCTAGAAAATACTGCAGAAGAAAATCGGATTTTTTTAAATTATTTTAATAGGAAATATGCCACAACAAGTCAAGCATTAAGCACTTTCAGGATTTTCTTTCTCCCTGGTTAATTCCCTTGCTATGGATTTTGGTTTTATAGAGAAGTTAATTTTGCTGTTTGGATCACTAAAAACATATTACCAAATTTGATAATTTTGTTATTAGTTATGTATCTCCTATTGTCCATCAGTATGTTCAAGGAAATAGAGTTTGAATAATTTGGCATTTTATCTTAATAGAGGGGAAAATGGCTTTTTCTAATCAGGACTACATAGACACAAACATCTGAGTGAAAAATTTCCAAGCTTCCAAAACGGGGTTAGCTTAGTTGAAGGGCAGCTGGAGTTTTGACATACTTCTCCTTTTACCAGGGTGTCCATAATAAGGCACATATCAAGACTGCCACCTGGACAACACATTTTTGAGTTGGGCAAGATATCTGCATTCTGAGAAAGCTCTCAGTCACTGAGTGACAGCAGATATTGCAGCCACTCATCCTTAAAGAAAACATATTTTCTGTTAATACCCACAAGTGCTCTGCTAACAGGAATTTCCAAAATCTGGATTATAATGGTTTCAACATGCTTTATTGATCTATTTTATTTCTTTATTGGAGTGCCTCTAGAAGCAAGATGATCTCTTTTATATAATGTCCTGACCTTCCCCTAAGCTTGGCAAAATCTCAACTGAAAGTATGGATGTCATGTAAAAATAGACTTTGAAAAGGCTTTTGAAAAATCATACTCCAGCTAAAGGTCACTGAATACTATTTAAATTATATAAAGGGACTGGGAATTAAGATTATGCACCTTTGGCTGTTTTCCTGCTTCACAGAATGTGAGGACAATTAATAACGCAAAGAGCTTACAGTATTTAATGATGCAAAGTGCTTAGCAGAAATACCCATACTATTTCCAAGACACCACAACAGAGACTAAACCATCAGAGACTGAACAGTTTTGCTATTCTGCCTGCACAGGATTTAATTGTTCCTTCATGACTTTTGAAGGCACTGCACTCACAACTTCTTTCCTGAATAAGACAAAGATAATCGAAATTCCTCCTGCTTAATCATCTCGGAATCATTCTGGGTTAGAAAGGTGGGTTTAAAGGTCACCTAGTCCAACTCCCCTGCAATGAGCTGGGATATTTGCAAGTATATAAGGTTGCTCAAAGCCCCACCCAACCTGGACTTAAACAGTTCCAGAGATGGGTCATCCACGACTTCTCTGGGCAACCTGTGCCAGTGTTTTACCACCCTCTTCCCAGTACCTAAATGAAACCTGCCCTCTTTCAGTTTAAAGCCAAACGTTTGACAACTCTGGGTCTCACACTCATGTAGGTGCTTGTTAGAGAGAGGAGAGAGGCAGGAGCTGCAGAAGTCGGTATGTTATTGTAACACTTCCCTGAGGCACATGCTCAGAACAACAGATCTGAATGGGGAAAAGGATGGAGCATAAGAAATAAAAAAACCTTCAGAGATGATAAAGAAAACATTTAGTTGACAACTTCACTTGCAGGCCCCCAGCAACAGTTCTTAGAGAAGAAGTTGAAAAAACATAAAGCTGAATGTATGAAAACAAAAGTTGGGGAAGACCGATAGGACAGAACGAGTTAGAATTGCTGGGCAGTTCAGGACTTGGGAATAGCAATGCTTTCTCTCTTCCTCACCCTCCTTCCAAGGCAGGTCATTCCTGTGGATTTTAATCCCTTGGCACAGTGTAATTAGACATGCTGGGACTCGATGTGTAGCAAGGGTTTCATGGAAAAGCGGTTTGGAGGAGTCTTCGGGGAGTCTAGTGCAAGCCTGTCCATGGCTGTGGTGCCTTTTGCACCCTAAACTCCATGCAAGCCCACGGGAGGCTTGGCAGATGTTTTGGTTATCTTCATCCATTAATCTTAGGCAGAACAAGAAAGAGACACCCTACTTGGAAGGACAGGAACAGGGAAAGCACTTGAAGGAGTAAGCACACCACATCTGACTAATGCAGTGCCTAGTACTCACTTCAGAGAGATAGAAACAGACTGAATATCTGATGACCTTTATTCACATCTTTTTATACTAAAAAAACCACCCCAATAAATAAAATTTGGCCCAAACCTATGCCAACTCCTACATTAAATGGAGACTTGCCTGAGTTACACATACTAACCCGATCAAATATTTCTTACTCTAGAAGCCAAATGATTCAATAAATCTGGGATAATGAAATAATCTAGCTAATAGTCTAAATCAACTGACAGCAAACAACCACTTATTCATTTAGGGGGGTTCTACAAAAGAAGGAAGAGAAAATGAGCAGATCCAAATAGAGAAGTGGAACATTTTATTTCAGAGGTTATCAAGTTCTTCTGGGGAACTTGAACAGATTTTTCCAAACTATCGTGCAAGTATACTTAGTGCATAATTAATCTGAATTTACCCCTGTACTTCTACTTGGTTCATTCTTGGCAGACTAAAAATTAGTGAAGAGATACATCAGGACTAATGTTTTTCTGTGCCAAGGTATATCTGATTTGCCATCTTAAAAGAATAATAATCTCATAGCTTCAAAAACATTGGGATATGAATTAGCTGTAAGAAAAGCATGGGGATTTTGACAGAATAAAGTTTTAAAGTATAAGGATGTGCTTCACTGGGACTGCTGCTATTTCCCCACCTCCACGCCCACCATGCACCATTGTGGCCACCTGCATCTTTAATTTTCCACTGCTCAGAGTGGCTGGGAGTTGAGAAGAGCTCCACTCCAGATTTTACCCTCTGGCAGGAGCTGAGTACCATCAGTACTATCTCTGCGCTTCTCACTCGCTAATACATAAAAATAAGATGCAACGGCTGGAAAACAATTAAAAAAAAAATACAAAGAGAACCAAGGAGAAAAATTTCAGTTTCTGATGAAACCTTTCACAATATGGTTTGTCCCACTTACCCATATCTCCTCAATTTTCTGACGTTCTTCCTCATTATTCATGTTGGCTGAGCACGTACTGCCACAACATCCCACAGCAAGGTTCTTTTAGCTCCACTTCCAGTACAACTACCCTCCAGCATAAAAGACAAGAACAAGCATCTGTCTTTTCTTTTTAATGGATTTCATACCAGGAGGACAGGTAGTACTACTTAGCAACGTTATTTTTGTCATCATAAGCAGGAACAGAAGAGGTTTGAGCTACATCTGTATTACCATGCTTGGCAGGAGTGCATACGCTCTCGCAGTTCTGCATTTGCATGTGTCCCAAGTCGTTTTTTACTCCAAAAATCTAGTACAAAGTCTAGTCCTTTCTGTACAAAGGACACTACGGTTGACCCCAGCACACAGTCTAGATGTAGTTTAGGTAAAGTCCTGAAGCACGCCACCAGATAAATTTCATTAGGCAAATCAACTTCTATCTTACTTGAATCTGGGAAGTTGATCCAGAAAAATACAAGCACAACTGACAAACTTCAGCAACTTCTCCTTTAACAATAAAGACTTTGGTTGTGACTGAAATTTCTCAGAGGCTGGCAAGACTTTTCAGATGATTGGCATTCCTCAGCCTGTAGGCTGCAAGACATCAGGAAATCATCCTACAGATGAAAACCAGTCACCAGACAAATTCAAATTACAGCTAAATTTTTTAAGTTAACTATTTGGCATACAGTGTCAAGGACTGACATGGATTTTTGCCCATCATAGCTGATCCTTACATTGAGAACAACAGGGATACCCTAAAAGAGGGTGACCAGGCTAACCTTGTAGCATTTGGATGGGTCACTGCTGCCTGCAGCTGCACAAGCACTGTCTTAAAGATATGAAAAAGGAAAAGATTTCCTGAAACATTTTAGAAAACTAGTGACAACCCAGTAAGGTGGGGAAGATGTCAGAAAAACTGAAAATGCAGGAGGAAAAGGGGGCTGTTGGAGTTTCATGTGCTGAAGGCTGGAGAAAGCATCACACAGCTCAAGCTCATCTACTAGGAGAAGTCTGCATTTGCAATAAGCAAATATAGCCTGTGGGCACATGTCAAGCAAAGCCAGAACCTTTGATCCTGTAAACCTCAGCCTCACTGAGAACAACGAGCAGCAACTCTCAGTCTGGGAAGGAGATTTTAATGAAGGGCAACCTGTGACCGCAGGGCTCCAAGACATGCAGCAGCAGATGAAAATTAGACAGCTGAAGCTGCTACCACTCCCCGCCTTCCTCCCCACCTGCCTAACAGATGTTGCTGCCCCCAAGGCAGGGATGTCTGATCCACTCATGAATCAACTCCTAACTCATCCCACTTTCCAGCCCCGCATTTTAAGGTAACCTGACATCAAAGTTAGTTTACAAAATTGGGATGGAGCAGACTGATACAGGCAGTAGCAGCTTTAGGGGTACAATGCTAACTCACTTCTGCATTCCTGACAAAGCCTGAGCTGCCAGCTGAAGGACCAAGATGGTAGTTCTCCATCCTTGAAGCAAGCCCCAGCAGAGTGGGGTGGTTTTGCTCTGTCTAAGGTCCAACTTGTGTCTTACCTGCAAATTTCCTCCAGGTTTCAAAAAGGTCAGAGATTTGGGGGAGAATTCACGGGCACAGGGAGATTTAAGCTCCACACAAAGGCTGAGTCCTTCCTTCAAGCACAAACTCACCCCTAAACATGTGTCCTTTTATGCAATAGCAGTGTTTTGGTATGTTTCTAAGACTAACCCAAAATAATAAATTTAATGCTTACTGATCTATGTCCACACATGAACTAGAGTCTCAATAAGCATCTTCAAGATATTAATAGTTATTCTTTTATATTTCTACTATGAATTCACTGATTATTTTTATTATTATTATTAGGTTTTTTAAAATAACTACTTCAGTAGGGGCTCGCTTTTTTTCCCAATTTGTTTGTACATTTGCCTGTTTGTACATGAGGTCTTCTTCACGTGCAGAAGCTTGGGCAAAGTTTGCACAGTAATATGCCTTGGAACAAAATGGAAACAAAAGCAGGCAAAAAACATCACATTCCTTTCCTCTGCAGACACCAAGGTCAGTGGAGAAGGAAGGGGAGGAGGTGCTCCAGGTGCCGGAGCTGAGGTTCCCCTGTAGTCCGTGGTGCAGCCCATGGTGAGGCAGCTGTGCCTCTGGAGCCCCTGGAAGACCACAGGGATGCAGAGATCCACCTGCAGCCTAGGCAGGACCCCACACTGGAGCAGGTGGATGCCCTAAAGAAGGCTGTGAACCTGTGGGAAGCCCATGCTGGAACAAGCTCCTGGCAGGGACCTCTGGACCCATCAAGAGTGGAGCCCATGCTAGAGTAGGTTTTCTGGTAGGACTTGTGTCCCTCTTAGGGACCCACGCTGGAACGGGCTCTTCTTGAAGGACTGGACCCCATGGAAAAGTGACCCACACTGGAGCAGTTCATGAAGAACTGTAGCCCATAGGAAGTACTCACACTGGAGAAGTTCATGGAGCACTCTCTCCTGTAGGAGGGACCCCACACTGGAGCAGGGGAAGGACTCCTCTCCCTGAGCAGCGGCAGAAACAACAACATGTGATGAACTGACCATAACCTCCTTTCCTTGTCTCCCCTGTGCCACTCAGGGGGGAGGAGGTAGAGTCTGGGAAGGAAGGAGGTGTGGGGGAAAGGTATTTTTTAAGATTTATTTTACTTCTCATTATCTGTTCAATTTTGATTGGTAATACATTCAATTAATATCCCCTCGTTCATTGTGTTTTGTCCTTGATGGTAACTGGCTTGTGATCTCTCCCAGACCTTACCACAAATCATGAACCTTTTATTTTATTATCTCTCCTCTGCGTAATTGCTGAGGGGAGTGGTAGAGTGGCTTTGGTGGGTGCCTTTGACAGTGGTAGCTCTTGGGACAGCACACTGAGTTAGGCTGGCCACTGCCTTGTGAAACGTTTTGACACCTGAAACTTGGGAACAGATCACAACTTCACTTCTGTCATGCCCAAAAACTGCTTGTGCTTTTAAGCACCAGTTGCCCGAAATTACTAATCCCAGGTCCAAGGAGGTGGTAAGAGCCGTGGGGTCTTAATCAGTCACTGGCCACTCAAGACCCACTTCTACCTCACTGGGAATTCTGTACTGAGCTACAGAGAATGCTGGACCACAAACATGCTTCCAATTGTACGTGAGCAGTACAGAAACTACCTATTAATTTCTACAGCTGTGTGCTTAGCAGGAAAAGTCTGAACTGCAACCTGATTTCACTCACAAAATAATATCATTTACACATAAAATTACAAGAATTATTTTACACTTTGTTCTTCCGCCAAAACAAGTGGACAACTTTGGTTGGTATCCCAGGGACTGTATCCTTGCTGAGCTCTAAGAGGAATATTCTGAAGGCAACAGACTGTTCTTTAGTTATATCTATCTGAATGAGAGCCAAAGAAGTAACCCTAGAAAAGACAGCCATTACAAAAAAAGGGGGAAATAAACTTTTTTAGGGAAGAAAAAACTAAACACAGTAAGGATATGGAAGTATGTGGAACCCTGAGCACACTGATCTCAAACTCTGTTCCTTAAAGAGTTCCTGTTCTATTTGCATGTGGACCCAATAGGTATGACAAGATTATTTATAACATATAATAAAAGCACAAATTTAGGTCCTTATAAAAAGTTAGTGATATTGAGCTTAGGTTCTTTATACAAGACAATATCTGTTACTTTCCTAAACATTTACCAGATTGCAGCTAAATTTATTTTTTCATATAAAATGAAAGTGTGCCTGGCCCAACTTTTTTTTATTTTATTTTTTATGCCATATTAAATCACTCCAGAGACAATGATGACAGAGTGGTAAATATTTAAGATTATATCTTCTTTCCTACAACATTATTCTTTTCCCTCTCCATCAGATCTACTGTCAAATAACTCAGTTCCCACTTTTATTCTCACTTTTCAAACACTCTCAGCATCTCAGTTACACTAAGACCATCAGATTTCATCAGAAAGACGAGCAGATACCAAAAGTCTGAGAGAGCACTTCCTGGAGTCAACAAGAAACACTGCCCTCCCTTAGACTGGCTCAGCATTAAGCTCCAAATATTTATTGCCACTTCTAGAGATCTCATGCCAGAGCTTTCAGTAACAGTCATTACAACAAAGTGTTTATTGGAAAATGACAACAGTAAATAAGTGAAAATAAGTCCAGATAGAACATTTAATACTCATAACCCTTCTCCTATCTAGGGATTGCTAGAAGAACAAAACAAGTATTTCTTCCCCTTTCTCCATCTAAGAAAAAGACTCACAAAAGACTTCAAACAAAGCTCAGGGGAAACATTAGGAAAGGAACATCATCCAGCAAAGCTCAGATAATCCTGAAATTATTATTCTGTTCTGTAATTCCCAGCAGGTTGACAGCTACCTTTCAAGAAACAATGGTGAACAGGTAGTCATACACTTCCTACAAAAAAAACCCCCAAACCTCAACCAGTTATGCTTAGATACAATGGCACAAGAAAATTTCTAGCTGTCATCCACAAATATTTCTTGAGAGAAAGCTTTTGTGTTTGCACTTCTCTGATCCCTTCTTGGATCAAGCAGGGGTTTGTGCTGGTTAGTTGATTGGTTATGGACTCCTGCTCCTGCCTTGTTCCTCCTATATCATGGACTTGACTCGTTTGAAATTCTGATGCAAATCACAGCACTATGCCAAAGCTCAACATTCCAGAGATCTGCCTTTAGCCATAATTATAGGCTCACCTTTGTGCTCTCTACTTTCAGGGGCAGCAGTTGTTGTAAATTACCGCAGGAAGAAAAACAAAATAATCAGAAAACAACAGCAGCATTCTTGAAGGGGCACCAAACAAGCTACAAGTTTGTCCACTGACAATTTCCTCCTGGATAACCCAGACCAGGAGGTAAAAACAAATGCTGGCTAAAGAGAGCATACAGGGAAAAGGTTTCCATTAACTATGCAACAGAAGAGAACTGTGTGGACAAGTAATGTAGGAAAATCACCGAGATAACCAGCAGGACACTGGGGACATGCAAGAAATTACTAGATGCTAGTCAGAGAAGCAAATTTCTGAAAAGGATGCAATTTTGTTAGCTAAACATACTTCCAAGTGCTCAGTAACTTCTGCTCCCTATTCGCTTCCTTCACAGGTAGAAAATACTTTGTTATTAACATAAATCAGAGCTTTGATGATGTCACAACATGACTTTCCTTAAGCCCTCACCCCAACTTGCACAATCAAAACAGACAACTTGAGAAAAAGAAACAGAGAAAAGGGGAGCATCCGAATCATGTTGCTCAGGCAGATCTGGAGCAGAGTAGCAGTAACAGCACAGGCAGTGGCAGATCCGCAGATGATTCCACACATCCCATGCAGTAATCCCAAACAGTTTTTTCCAGTCTGATTCAATTTTTGGTCTACCAGATGGATACTGATATTACCAAAAAGATTCATGAAGGATTTCTGAAGGAAGCTCATGTCCACAAACAAAGTCAGCTTCAATGGTAGCTGAGAAGAGACTATATCCCACCATTTCCAGACCTATGAAGAACTGAGTACTGTACAAAGTACTCATAAGTAGTATTGGCACATAACAACTTTTCATCTAGTTTAGATGTCACCTGCATGTTTCTGTTTCTTTTCTACGAACAGTGTCATGGAAGCCATGGTAGTGGAAATCCAAAAGCTCCGAAAGCAAGCAGTACAGGCTGAGAAAAAAAAAACAAAACCAAAAAAATGTACTCTTGTCCAAACATCACTGCACTTATGTGACAGATTCTTGAAAGTTTACCATTTGAATGGTGTGAGTTCCTGATTTCTACAACAAATTCCATTAGCAGCATTCTGACCAAGAAAATGCCATCCTACAAGACACATAATTTTTAAGGTTCTAGGAATACATAATGCCAGGTATTGGTGAACTGCAAACCTGTTCCATTTTCTTAAAGCTAAGTATTCTCTGACTCTTCTCCTACAGTGCTGTAAACCAGGAATAACTTCAGTGAATTTCCATGAGTTGCAGCCATCTAAGATAGAGACAGTCTGAAGGTAAGCTGCCTGTTTAGTAATCTTTATTGCTAAATGGCAAAATGGAAAGTAGTTTCAGAGTGTCCTTGCCTTGTTTTTTGCCTGTTTAACAAAAATATACTTGCAAAGAGGCTTTCAATCACTTTCTCCAAGTACAACAGCAATTAAAGTTATTTCAGAACTGCTTTTGGAGAGGTAGGTAGGAAAAGCAGCCTCAGCAAGGTATCCTTCCTTGTGAGCTCTGTACAACTGAGAGAGGTAACAAAAGTTTCCATTTCCTAATATTCTTCCTAATTCTGATCCCAGTCTTGTGATTTCTGTTGATCTCTGTTGCAGGCTACTGAAATAAAGACTTAATGGAACTATAAGTGGGACTTTCTAAAAATAGCCCAGTGTTATCTACTTCTTCAAGAGCTATCATATATGCTGTATGAGGTAAGAAGCATATCCTGGCTGTAACTGCTGCTGAATTGACCATAACCAAAGAGCAAAGCCAAAGGAAATTTCTTCACTGCAACATGTCTGAGGTGTAAGTATGAAAGCTGAAGAGAGGAACTGAACACTGTTTAAAAAACCAACCAACCAAACAAAAAATAACAGATAAACTATACTTGTTTCAAGGATTTAACCGCTTCAAAAGTGATAAAAAATAAAAAGAATATGACAACATGCATAAATAAATAGATTGTGTTGCTGCTTTATCTGCAATGTCCCCTAGATGATACGCAGACAACAGCTTGCCTGCATTTTGTACTTCTTTTTTCTTCTCCAAAATGTCAAACATTTTCCTCAGAAGCACAGGGACTCTACCAAAGAGACCGATGAGATTTACGCTCAAACTGATTCTTTGCTAGAACAATTAAGCCATACCCCAAGACCTTCATAATCTCTAACAGTCTATATGTATAAAACTAGCGAGGCACAGACTTAAAACCACTGTATGTTAAGCCACAAAACCAAAATTATCTGGACTGAGCATTCTCAACTGGTGACGTTCCCACTGCGCTCCTTCTTCTGACAGTGCAATATCGGAGGTGAAAAGATGGAGAAAGGGATGGTTCCAGCCAAGGTGATAGACAATAATAATCCATTACCCTTCAAGAACAAGGAACAGTTTTGCATAAAGCTGAGCCTCTTTCTGACCATCTGGATATTTAACCTCCGTATCAGAGACATACTAATGACAATAAACAAGGGTACAAAGGCAATGAGTTTTCCTAGACTTGGTGTGTGTATGAGCTCCAGCTACCTTGGGGTTAGAAATCTAAACCAACGAGGAAGTCAAGCTGCATGCAAGTAAAAGTGGTTTTCCTGGGACTTAAAGACTCCCTAAAAAGCACAGAGAGAGATAGGCAATAGAGCAAGCAAGGGTCTACAAACACGGCAATTCGATTTTGGACTGGCACGCTCTTTTGATCCTTTATTTAAAGGACAAATGAATTCAAGCTAGGTTAAGGCAAGTTATTTTTGTCAAGTGCTCTGTTACACTGTCAGATTTTATTCACACAATCTGAGCAATAAGACTGATAGAAATCAAAGTTTATCTGAGCATAAACAAGGAAATTATATGGTGCCAATTCGCACAGCAATTCTAGTGGGGCCAGCTGTCCACCTTCTCTTCCCATAGAAGCTGATACCCTTAGAAAAGCAAGAAAATGAGATGCAGAGAGGAACAAGCCAGTGAATGAATACTAATGCACCTACCTCTAAAGCATCTAACCCAAATAAAGAGGGTGACAGGGTACAAAGGAGGCCTGCACTCCTTCACAAGCAGGTATCTATGCAAGTAAATGTGAGCAGGAGTTCTGTGGGGCCCAGGGGGTAGTGGGGATAACTGGGGACAAGTGACAGCAGCCCTGCGGGCTCTTCAAGAAGGAGCAGGGCAGGCCAGGAACAGCCTCAGCTACCAACCCAACACACATCTTGACGAATATTAAGCCTCCATCTGGACTAAAGTAAAACATGACCATAGAATCTTCATAGAAGCATTAAGTGGTTTGGGCTGGAAGGGGACCTTGAAGATCATCTAGTTCCAACCCTCCTGCCATGGGCAGGGACACCTTCAACTAAACCAGGTTGCTCAGAGCTCCACCCAATCTGGCCTTGAACACCTCTAGGGATGGCGCATCCACAGCTTCTCTGGGCATCAGTGCCTCACCACTGTATGAAAAGGTTTTTTTCCTATTATCTAATCTAAACCTACTCTCTTTCAATCTGAACCCATTCCCCCTTGTCCTGTCACTACATGCTCTTGTAAACAGTTGTGCCCCATCTTTCCTGTAAGTTCCCTTCAGATACGGGAAGGCTGCAATTAGGTCACCCCAAAGCCTTCTCTTTTCTGGGCTGAACAATCCCAGTTCTCTCAGCCTTTCTTCATAGGAGAGGTGCTCCATCCCTCTGATTAACTTGGTCACCCTCCTCCAAAATGTCCATGTCCTTCCTGTGCTGGGACCCCAGAGCTGGATGCAGCACTGGAGGTTGGGTCTCACCAGAGGGGAGTAGAGGGGCAGAATCACCTCCCTCCACCTGCTGCCTACGATGCTTTGGATGCAGCCCAAGACACGTTTGATTTCTGGGCTGTGAGTGCACACTGCACCTCATGTCCAGCCTCTCACCCATCAGCAGGACCAATCTCTTTAAACTTTCCAGCAGTTCAAGCAGTATCCGATGGTGCCTGGACAGTATCCGATGGTGCCTGGACAATCTGCACTGCCAGTGGTGCTGCACATCTGCCAGCTTGGGCCTCCCTCCCTGGTACGAGAGCTCATTTCCTCTCCTCTCTCCACTAGCCACCAAACTGAAAAAAGAACCTCCTGTAAAATAACAGATGTGATGAGAAAGGGGCAACTGAAATGACAAAGAGGATGTCACTGTGAATAAACAAACAAGTGTTTATTATAGAAGGAGTTACCATCTCCACTTTGTCAAAGGGGAGAAGATGGTGCTCATTTTGCAAACGGTCATCCAGGGACAAGCAGGCACTGAAGAAAATGCAGATACCATCCCTTCCAGTCCTCTCCTGCCCTCTCATGCATTCCTGCCCAACTTTTTCACACTGGTATAAGAGACAGAAGAATCAGAAGAGACCATGGTTTTGCCCAAGGCTGTTTTACACATTAGCCAGCCCTGAATCAGCCAAGACTCCTGCAAACCTCTCACATCTTGAATTTTCTTTGAAAAGGAAATAAAGAAACTTTGCATAACTGGCTGATCAAAGAGGCACACCGAGCTATTGTTCATATGACACCTCCTTGTGTTAAGGTGACCCCCAAACGAAACATGGGTGCACAACTGAGTGATTAGAACAGCACACAATTATTAAAACAGCAGCAAATGATTCAGTATCTAAATGCATCTGTTTAATATCTGAAAGATTATCTTGATTCATAACACACAAACAATAGGAGGATCATAGTAATTTTCTTGCAAGCACAGGAGCTTTCTGTTCCCATAATCCACTAATCAGGAAAAGCATCAGACCTGCACAGCAAACAGAGAAGATTAAATTGTTAGCTGTCAAAGGCAAGATAAAAGGGAGAAGTTATTTCTGTGCCTCCAGCTGCACAGGTTGAGTTCAGTTCCAGAACACAGACAGTCTTGCCAATTCCTGGTGTTATAAATTCATTAGTCAGCCTTTAACTCTCCTGAAACAATCCCCTTCCTCACATGCCTTTTAAAAACATTTTTTTCTCATGATGGATCCCTTTGATTTGTGTAGTCTAGGCACTGGGGAGGAATTAAGCTTATATTTTCAGGCTTTTCCATGCAGAAGAGCTGAGCCAAGAGATTTAAAACACATTCTTCTCTTTTTTTTTAATAAAAAACGAGTGTCTTCCCTCCAGAAGTCAGGGCTTGCAGAAAACTGCAAAGGTTTCTGATGAAATGTTGGTACTAGTCAAAATTTCAGGAAGTTCTCTGATGTGGTGTAGAGAAACCAGTGGTGAAACTACTTTGGACACAAGATGCCACTATGAATGATATTTACAATAAGCATTAATTAGCATATAGTTTTTAAAACTTATATATGAATCCATGTTTAAAACATGAGAAATTGGTTTTTCTGTACAACAGGAAAAAAAAGGTGGAGAACTGTAGAGACTTGCATCTTTAAGGGGATCTGCTATAAGCCAGCCAGAAACAGTCACAATTTTAGGGGCCTCTAAGTTCAATACAAACTACAGGGCTCATTGCAGGCACAAAGGGTAATTATCTGCCACATGAAATATCAGTTTTTTAAAAAAAAAACCCACATGATTAATATTTATCATATAGATTAACTCAGGAAGTTTCAGCACTGAGACAGTGTTTCAGCAGAGTTGTCTGATTCACCCTTTCTTAAAAAAAAAAATAAAAAATAATTCTGTAGCATACAAATTAACAGGCAAATAAGTTTTGATTATCCTTAACTGAAATTAAAAAGTACAGAGCATGCCTGTTCATCTGCATTCACTAGAAAATTTCAGCCATCACAATTCACTTCCCTGTTTTATGGCTACAGTTCATACCTGCAGGGTACCCTTAACTACAGAACTTCTCTGAACCCATATTTTGTAGCTGAGAAAACAAAAAATAATGTAGAAAATCTGGTCAACAGAAACTCATAAAAATTGAACTTGTAGGATTTTATCTTTCATGCCATTTTTTTTATACATTAATGTGTTTGCACATGTGTACAGAAGCAGCACTCCATGGAGAAGCAGCACAATCCAAGGTAGTTGTGTTGAAAGGTCAATTTCAAATTAAATTCTTGGGGAAACTATTGCTTTACCTATCTATTTAGATGATTTCATTTCCTCCAACACCAGTGTTACAAGATCTCTCCTCCTCTCCTCTGCTCTCCTGTATTAGTGAAAGAAAGCAGTTTGTGAAATGTGCATGAACAACAGCCTTTAAAAATGTCAGTCACTATCCAGCAATGCATCATTCCTCTGACAAGAAGGATATACCTATATCTGGTATCCCATATGCTCCTGGACTTTAAAGTTAGAGTCAATGGCAAGAAACAGGGCACAGGTCAGAAGGAATTGAAAACAGATCAGAGGAATCATGGACTTGTATGAGAGAAGTCTCAGATTCCAGAAATCATAAAGGTATACACAGAGCAGATAAAACAAAGGAAAAAAATCAGAATAACCAGATGGAATAGTGTTGCTGAGAGCTCCTAGCTTTGACAGTTGTCATTTGACTTAAAAGATCAGTCTCATTTATTTTTACAAATACTGTATTATCTTTATAATACATTCAGATTTTAGAAGGACAGGCTCCCTCCAAAACTTAATCAAGTTTGTTTCTCCTGTTCTACAGCAGAAAAAGGTGTCTTTCCTTCATAAATCTGTTCATCATTTACATGCATTTTTCAATTCAAAGTCATCTGAGAGTGTCACTGAAATTCCAAATCCTTAATTTTAAATGAAGGATGTATGTTATAATTTTAAAGGAGATCTATGTTAAACTGTGTCCTATAAAATAATCTCACATAACTAGATATCTAGCCAGCAAACTGAAATATATCTTAAATGGCCTGTCTAAAAATGCATTTCAAACTCAGAGGGGTATATAGTTCATAAATTGTGAGCAGCTACTAAACTGTTATGCAAATGTCTTTGCAGAATGGGGACTTTAAACTATAAAGAAAGAGAGCAGTGATTTTATTCTCCTAGGGATTTGTTAAAAAAAAAAAAAAAAAACCAACACATATAATTAGATAATATTCAAGAACTGCATATTATTCTAAGCTATTCAGAATCCAGGTTTCTTAGGGAATACAGAAAACTTTACATTTGTTTTAATCACCACTACAGATTCTACTTCCTAATAATTTGCCACGAAGAAATGGAAAGTAATTAAAGACAACCTTTAGTACTGGGAAAGAAGAAAAGAAAATCTAACAAAAGGTAAGCATTCTGAATGAACATTAAAAAGGGAAGAACAAACTTTTCTTCTGTTTAATTTAATTTAAAAGTTTTTTGCCTTTTTCTTTAAAAAAAAAAAAAGTAAAACCCACCCAACTTTGAAAAATTATTATTTTATCTGTAGTTAATTATAATTAAAAGCCATCCAAAGCCACAATGTATTATTTAGTGAACTGCATTTCAGGTAGTGACTATTTAGCTGGGGATTTATCACACATAATATTAACCCTCCTAAAACTAACAGCAGAATACATTTTACTGATTTGTCCAGAATGAAATGTTAGTTTCAGGCCAGTCTTTGCTGGGATCTCATTATAAATCCTGAAAGAAGAACATAACCCCCTTTTCTTTCTGCTGAATGTGCTTTTCCCTGTCCTAGGACATCCATCCTATTGTTGCTACTGCTCTTACCTACTGGAATGTTTTTCACACAGGTGGTAGGTGCATTGGCACAGGTCTGGCAGTGGTTTGACATGTAGGGCAAGTGTTTCTTATACCTTTTCTTCTTCAGTATGAAAGATCTGTAATAAGGTTTGTCTCATACTATAAATTATGTGATCCAGAAAGCCCAAAAAGTTTGACTGTAGGTTTGGGATGGTGTGACAACCCACCCTAAACCACCTACTCTCTAAAAGAAAATCTCTATTTGAAAAAGAGGCTCATAAGGCTGTCCAGCTTCCTGTTTCAGTCTCATGAAATTGTCATTTCAACCCCGTGCTCCAGTCTGTACCTGCTCACTGCAACACATTCCCCCAGTTCCTCTCTCCTGAAATGGGAGGACATATGAATCCAATCTTCGCATATTAAATCTTCCAGCCATTTTATGTTTACCGGGACTTGACCCTATTTTCAACCATTCAAAAGACATTTTTCCTAATGAAGACCCAGCCCTCTGGGAAATGAGGCCCAAATTTGCCCATTGCAGCTGTCATTCACTCAGGTACTCAGTACACATCATCACCCGAGACAGGTCCAGGTCATGAAGGAATAGCACAGACAGCAGCCTACGAGTGCCAATTAGTGTTCAGATTCCAGCTGATTCAGCTTTAGGGACAAGACAGAATCCAAATTTTTTGTGTACCAGCAATTTTCTGCTTTCTTGTGCCTATCCTCTAGCTATTACCATGCTTCACTATTAAGACCTTTTTTCTTCCTCAACTCCAAATATAACTACTCCTTCCTTAGGCTCCTGCCTTCTCTTATTTTTTGTCTTACAGGCTAATGATCTGTCAACTAATATTAAATTATTTGCTCTCCTAATTGCCTATTTTGAAATAATAGATTGTGGAGGAAGGTGGCTACCACAGCACTTTCCCCGTATATTTCAAAAGAAGAAAGAATTGATGCATTATAAATGAAAGGCTCAAACTCCAGGATAGCTATAGTCCTACTTATTACTCATACATATATTTCATCCAGAACATTAAAATGTATTACAGAATTTCTGCAGTATTTATTTTTCCATTCCCTTCCAGTATCAGTCACTTTCATTCCAAAGCCTATGAGTTTTTCTCCTTTTCAGATCAAACATTTAAAGCATCCTGAAAATTTAATAGCACCGTAATGCTGCATTTTAAAACACAGAGAAAAAAATACGATTGAGTCCACTGATGTTTTTTCCACCTTGTAAGAATTCTTCCTGTATGCCAACAAAACAAAATGAAATCCAAACCGCAGACAGCTGTCCAGGTTACCAGTCTGAGATCAATTTGGCTTTAAGCACAGGGGCTACACAGGTAATAAACTTAAGAACAAAATCTTTCCAGAGTTAAAGAGACTCAACTGATGAGGCTCTCCCTGTAGAGCAGGGAAAATGCAGAAAGCCAAGGTGGCAATGGGATGCAGGCATAGGGATGCACTCACACAGGAAACAAGGTCCCCCTACTTGTCATATCCAAATCCTGTAATTATTTTTCTTGGATGGATTTCTGCTCATGTTTTCTTCAACCCTTCCTGGACTCTGCGATGAATCAATTGCCTCAGTGGAGTACTCTGGTTACCCTGAACTTCTGAACAGACTGAAGGTGGAAAAAGACATGGAAAAACACTGACTAAAGACCTGTTGACAACTCAAAGGAGACACATTGGAAGGAGCCAAATAAAGCGCCACTCTTTCAGACTTTTCAGGTTCACAAAATGAATTTGTTTCAATACTCCACTGAGAGCTTCATTCTCATCTCACCAGTGTGCTGAAGTCTGACAAAAAATGAACATGTGGGTTTGGAGAATTGAAAAATGAAACCTTGCATTGTCACAGGGCACTTGTAGAGGCAAAAAGAAAACAGTAGAACATCAGCTATAGCAAATTTGCAGCATTAAAATCACTCACAACAGTATCTTTCCTTTTCGCTGACCTTTATCTCTGAACATCAGTGTTTTAACAAGTGAGTTTTCTCAACAGAGAAGAAAATTCATGATTGTATGGCACTGAGTTGAACCCAGTAACATCAAATATGCATGATTTCCTCAAGAAGCAAATCAAACTGTGTAAAAACATTATTAGTACAGAGAGATAGTTCTACCAAAATAATCTTCCTGGCAAAAAATAATATTCACTTTAAAGCCTAATATGACAGATGGTTTAATGCAGAACACTGCTCAGCTTTCATCCATTTGTTTTAATTATTATACTCTAAAAAGTAGAGTCTCAAAGGATTCTCAAAACTTCTAGTGATGTTTGACATTAAACACATAAACATATTAGGTATAGCATAATCATCTATGAGTAATATTTATTTATCAAGATAGGCAGAAAAATAAAGCACAAAAACTAAGACGTTAAGCCAATGTAGGCAACCTGAAACCTTTAATGACAAAAACAGAATTCGAAAATAACTTTCACATTAGAAAAATAGCGAACTTTAAATAGATAACTTTAAATTTCCTTTTGGATGACAGTTAATTGCTAACAAAAATACCTGCATCTGTCAACAATTAACAGTAAGTCAATATAACCTCCCACAAACTTAATTACAAGATGTTTCATCTCTACTCTCATGACCTAATCAAAAGATGATAGAGAAATATTTGCATTGCTTGTATCCGTAAGTGTGACAGATGATCACCAAATATCCATCTTTATACGCTTGCATTCCCAGTAACATACAACACTTAATCAAAAAAAGTGCCCTTCATGATCAGTCTGAATCACGGACTGATGGATCTTCCATAGTACCTACAGTGAGGGAAACTTAGTGAAAAGTAAGCACTTTTTTAGACAATGACTTGCTCACATACCTAAATTCATGTTTTCTAAGTAACAACAAAACCAGATAGATCCTAATGTTAATATTTAACACATTACCTATTCAACTGAGAAAAGCACCCCCAATTCTCTGGTAAAGTCCTAATTTGCTATGGTTACTGGTAGGTCACAAAATCAGAGGTGTCAATGGGAAAACATGCTCCCTGTCCACCTCCATAATTTCCCTTAATTTAGGTAGGGGGCTTTTATACATTCCTTTCCTCCACACAAGCGTTCTAGTCTGTATCCTGCACAGTTTTTGTGGATCGCTCTTTTAGAGCACATTTCCTTTAAAGAATAAAAGAGCTTGAAGATATAGTTCTTACAAACAGAGGCAGGTACTGCACAGAGGCAATGGATAATAACGATTTAAAAAACTGATTCCAGTCCAGCCTCAGTGAATGAGTTAGAATTCCAGTAGGAATTAAGTGATTCCAATATGAATTCAAGTTTGGGCAGAGCATCAGGTAATCATGAAAGAGCAGGAGGCCACCATGCCCTTACATTTTTGCAACAGTTTTTCAGGTCACATCATTCTTTTCCTGTGAGCCAAAGCCAGATATAATCTTATTTTTACTGCCATGGAGAATAATAAAAGAGAGGCCATTAGTCTTTAATTTAAGGTTTACAACACAGAAAATTTTAATGGGAAATTAAATTAACTATTGACATTTATCACAATAATTTGTTCCATAGCCTCTGACCTGCAAGACAATAGCAGGATAATAAAGGCTTCAGGACATGACTGAGCTGGGAGAAGAAACTGCCAGTTATCAGATGCAAGTAAGCAGCCTGTCAAATGTGAGCCTTCTTGTTTTACAGATACAGAAAATCCAGTGGTGACTGTTTTATCTTTGAGATATATTCACACACAAGCAATCAAAACAACTTTCATATCCATTCATTTCACAAGTATAGGCAAAACGAGGTCCTGAAAAGTCTTTTTAAAGGAAGAAAGCTAAATTGCTACTGACCATTATGGCATACAAACCAGCCAGAATGATATCCTCTTGAGAAAAATGCTTAAAAACTTTCAAGATGATTTACAGATGTAAGTTTAAATTCAAAAATACTCTACCATATGAAGGAATTACGTTTTAAACATGTATTAGGCAGGGTAATATAAAGGAGATCTGAGACAATAAGAGAAGTCTTTTTGATTAAATGGTTTGTTCCAATTATATTGTGAAAAACTGAAATACTGCAGTTTTCTATTCAAAATAATTTTTAACACTAGCTATTAATAACACATTGCAGGCAGGCATCCTATATTCATCCAGTGTAATTTCACTGTATTTTACATCATGGGTAGGTAATTGTAAATGCTTTTTCTTCTTTTTTTTAATCAATAAAAGGATAGTACAACAGCATATAACTGCTAAAAGCCTCCATTCTGGAATTTTGTAATTAAAACGCTGGTTTCATATCAACATGACAGACCTTGTGCAGCCCAGGAGCAAAAAAATACGTTTAGAAGTACTCTCCTTTTACCACACAACCCCTGTGTCTTTGCATTCCTGCAGGAAGCCTCATCTAGCAGCAGGAATCAACAGTAGACTTTATATCCAGATCCTTGCCCAAAACTGTCCTGAAGCTATGACTGTAAACTGGCTTTAACATCACAGGGCAGCATAACTCTGGTATGTCAAGGCAACCATTAGCTGAGTTTTTCACAAGAATATTTTCCTAAGGAGTGGAAGCAAAAGAGGCAGATTTTAGCATCAAACCCTGTGTTTAGGCACCAAGCAGTATTTATTTAAATATACTTTTGTTCATAATTACACAATCCTCTGAGGAGGGTGGGACCATGAAGCCAAACACACAGGCCTTAATTGGACCAAATTCTCCTGAATTTAAGAGAAAGTTTGTCTCTTTAAAACTCAAGGCTTGGATATTTCTTCCTACACCCAGCAGTTGATCATTATTTTTCCCTGGAAGCCTGATTAATTGCTCACATAATGTAACTTTTTTCCTGGCTTGTGTAACCAAACTCCTTTTCATGTGTGTCTCATCATTTTTATTACCTAAACCGAGCTACTGGCAACAGCATCATCCCGCCTTGGCAATTTCTATAGATTAAATAAATGTTGCATGAAGATCTTTTTCTCTTTATATGCTTTAAATTTGTTGCCTTTTAATTTCAATATCCTTTTGTTCTTTTGTTATGAGAAAGAGCAAAAGCTGACCGTTTGATTGAGCCTCTCCATAACAGTTCATTTTTCACACACTGCCAATGTCTTCCTTAACTAGGTCAGGCAAGCCCTAGAAATCTCTGTTTGGTCTCTCAGCCTCTAATAATTTCCACTGCCTTCTGCATCACTTCTATTTCTGCCAGGTCCTGCTGCTGTAATGCAACTGGAATTGAGTGTAGCGTTCAAGGTTAAGAGAAAGATCTGTTTAGGTAATGGCACTTAAATATTTCCCGTGATGTTTTGTGCCACTGTTTAATATACCCCACTACTTCACTTGCTCTCATTGCTACTGCAAACCCTGTCCCCACCCCTACTGAGCTAAGCCTTATATCCCTGTGTCACGCTTCAGTAAGTCAATGTATTGTAGTGAATTCAGTCAGGAGATGAAAACTGAACAAAACACTCCAGTTCTGTCTCCTATACCTCACGTTCTACCACTCCACCCTCAGAGAGCCCATGGCTCTGGCTGTGGTCCCTGGACATCACCAGACAAAGGCAGTTACTTCACTGTGGAGGCACTGGAAACCTAGCCCCTGCCCAGGCAAGTACTTCTAAACATACTTGTTGCCAAGAAGTAAGTTAGACCTGTCTTTCGATGCCTGCTGGAGTGAGGGTCAGTTTATTTCTGTTCCACAGTTTTGAATTGCCTCTTACTGTGTTCTGGTCTATTTGCATCACTTCCTAAAGTATTAGACATGTCTCTTATGTGGGTGCCCATTTCTCTTTTTACACTAATAAGGCAAAAATTTTACCAATGATTACAGCTTCTCTGCCAAAAGTTGTTTCTCACTCTCAAGAGCTTGTTTGCTTTGGGGGTGTGAAAACAGGGTTGTTTATCAAGTGAAGGAGCAGCTTACGTCATGTCAGTAGTTTTTAACTCATATTTAATCAAGGAAATCCAATACTTCCACAGCATTTTTTGCTCTCTGTTGAAGGTACTATTTTGCTCTCTGTTAAAGGCATAGTATTTACACCACTGCTCTTAAACCTGCTCCAAAGTTTAAGGCAGCAAGGCCTGTCTAGCAGCAAGCCCAGCACTGAACTTGGGGGTCGAAGTGGTGCCAGCAGTAGCAGCTTCCCACCAGCCTGACCACTGGATTCACAGCTGGTCTTGTCTGGTCCATGTGGACCTGAAGTTCCTTGACAATCGCCAGTTTTCAAAATGCCAGAAGACTTTCCAAGTAATATTCATACAAATACATATTTTTTTTAAATTTTAAAACTTTTTTTTTTAAATCCTCTCCTCAGGAGGGAATTTGGAGGAGAGGTCACTCTGGTAGCTTTGAAAAAGCTAATCCACTGCTTTTCAGACAAACCACCATACATATCAGAGATCCCACAGGTTGAAATGACCACATGTTCATCATCTGATAACAGATCATTTGCAAAGGCAGGACCTTAGCTATGGAGCAATCTGTCAATAAGGATCACACTGGGCTCTATTGCACTTCATTCTCAGAGACCAGACTCTGCATAACAAACAGAATAAAACAAACTAAATTTAAAAAAACACCAAAGAAACAAAAAAACCAAACATGCACACACAAAACCAGAACAAAAGAAAACAAAAAAAGGAAGTGCAAGTTGTTGACCTCATTCCACTGTTAGGTCTCATGGCAGTTACTCACATCTAGTTCTGTCAAGTATTTCAAATGTTCAGTGGGAAATTCTTTTGAAATATCATGGACCGGATTAGATTTGTAATATGTAATGAAAAATAAAAGGTAGATGCTTAAACAGAAAAAAAATTAAATTAGACTCGTGCCCGGCAGCTACCTGAGGACTAAGGGGCAGTAGACAGCAAAGCAACATCTAAACCTTCCCATCAGGATGAGATGTCAATGACTTACTGTACCGAAAACACTTTTCTTCTTGCCTACATCCTCACTTTGCTCAGGTTTCAGGGACAGGAAATCAAGATACTTGGCTTAGAAATGAGCAGTGGCACTCCCTGGTAAGACTGACTGATGTACATGGTTGGGAAAGAGATTTTAGAGCACACTGGGATCCACCATTTAATGTTTTCCCCTCCTCCCTTAGATTAATTGCAGTTTTGTTTTAGCCTAAGGTACTCAGAGGGTATACAGCTAGGGATGTGTCTATGGCTATGGATCTCCAGCAGCAAAAAGCCCGAGCTATCCCATGAGAAGCAGCTTGGTGAGCAAGGACGAGTCAAGAGGAACCCAAGAAAAAGCAGGCAGGTGTGTACAGGGCCACTTTCTTTATAGAGAAAGAACCACACTGAAAAGCACCATTTTGGTCCTCCTTCAAAATTTATGGAAGAATGAAGCAAAATTACTAATAAAGGAACTGGTGGAATTCTTCATTTAGTTTTGATTGGTTTACAAATTTTTATTGTTTTTATGGGGAACTCCTCTTCTGGAAAAATCATCAGATAATTTTTTTATTAATTTTGTTTTAAAATACTTGTAGAGATACTTTTGGAACTCATAGAATATTTTTTACTTTGGGAAAAAAAAAAAAAAAAAAAAAAAAAAAAAAGAAAAAAAATGTGTTGACCAGCTAGGAATGAAACAGAAGTGGTTTTGTGGTTCTCTACCTGCTGACAGTTGCTTGCTTTTTTTCATAAATATTCATAATCCACTAAAGCTCTCTTTGTAGATCTAAGAGAGGAATTCTGGGGTTTGTGTATGAAAAAGATAGATTTGGATACTATAGAGAACAGAAGAGGCCTACCAGAGCGCTGTCTATGGCAGCTGTCATCTTCAGTCTTCTTTCTGGAAAAGAAAAAAAGGCATTTGCCTTTTGTGGAAATAAACATACCATTCAGAAACAAACAGGTATCAAAGTAGTGAAACTTGGCTTTCTGGGGCAAGTTCACATTGACACACCAAGGTATGTACAGAGGTTTCCCTAAAATCATACAGTTCCTTAAAATCAATCAATGAAACTGTGTTGATGAGCTGAACTAATTAGATCTGGTTCAGCAGTAGGCACGTACATGCATGGTGCACTGCATGGGGTAGTCACTTCATAGAAAAATTGGTCAGAGGAGAAGCTGCACTAGGATGATTTACCAGGCACCTTAACCGTTTCTATCTGTGCCACCATGGAAGCTTCATCACTGTGGGGTGTTTTGGTGGGAGCTTGTTTATGCCAACACTTGCGGCTTTTAATCAGCACAACCTACAAACACAAACATTTTGGACCAAACGCTCAGCACGAGCAAATAAAAATTTAAAACAGAAGATGGAAGGGACAGCTCCAACTCAAAGCACCTTGCAGGTAACAACAACCAGGCAGGACATTTGTTTAAACAAAAAAAAAAATTGCAGATGAGATTTCATGTTGAGCATCAGGAAAGTAGTTTCTGTACGCCAGGCTCTAGGAATACCCTCCAAATTGCTTTATTCATCATCAAGAAGAGAAAATCCATATCCTGTCACTGGACTGGCTTCTGTGTGAGAGATGCTGGGCAGAATGAGCAGAAACAAAAGGTCAAGATATACAGATCAGTAAGAAAGCCAAAGCAGGAGAGGAAACAAGCTCAGGGACACAGAAGACACAAAGTCCATTAAATTTCCTCTGATCCTTCAGTGTCACAAAATGTACATCCTAAATAGATAAGATGATAATCTATTTCTTAAAACAACCTTATGGAGGAGGTAGCCTGATTTGCTGAGTGACACAGTGAAAATGGAGTCTTAGGTCCTCTACCTTTGCAAACCCAAATCAGTCAATTTTATAGCCCAAAGGGAATACAAACACTAATGATACAGTAATCACTTCTGCACAAACACCCCCATAACAAAATGGATAAATCTATATTATTTGTTTGAACTAATAAAAATGAAGAGTATCTTACAATCTCTCCCTGCCTTGCAACAAATAACTCTGCCTTGGTTTTTCTGAACAGGCAGGAGACCATTACCTTGTGGCAACATTCTTCCATTTACATCTCACCTCTTTAGAAACACTCTGTTGACCAGATTTTACCTGTAAACATTGATTTAAGATGAAAAAAAAAGAAAAACAACAAAATCCCAATGACCGCCATCCATCTGAGCAGAAAAATTCTTCTCAAGAAAGACTTCCTCTGGTGAAGAAGAATTATAACAAGGGAAAAAAACCCTTCTGTAGAGCTAAAGAATGCTTGCTGCTAAATAGCCTCTTTGTATAATTAGGATCTGCCAAGCAGCAAAATGCAATCCAATTAAGTGAGTTAGGTTCATGTGATTAACACCAGACTGGCAGTATTGCTCTCATAGTTCATCAGTAGCTTTACTAATTAGGATATCGCTGAACAGAGACATCTGACCTCGCCTCAGCCGGTTCACGTTATTGTTTACCCTTCTGAACTCTCGCTGCTTGCTTCTTTCCCCGCTTTCCTTACTGGTGGATACTTTCCTGTGATATTCTGTTCCGTTTGAAAGCATTTCTAGTAATCATCAACATCAAATCATTAGCGCCTCTCTGCTCACTAACTGAACAGCGAAAAGAAAAGATGAAAGAGCTTTCAACACAGATGTTTTTATGCTCAGGCTTTAAGTTCCCCTACAATATCAGAATAAGAACAGGATGTGTAGAAAAGCAGCCAGGAAGCAATTATAAGTTTCAAGTAGCAACAACTGGAAATTATCTGTGCCTGCCAAATAGTAACCACAAGCGAAAATGGTGTCAACTGGATACAAGGTCACAAATGTTGCTCAAAAGAACAGAAATAAGACTTTCTAGATACTGTCTTTCCCTTATAGCTTTGTGTTTAAGTGCCCTTAAAATGACAGCCAACAGAATAAAAGAGTTTGGCAAGTACACGCAACTTTGTGATGTGATGAAGCAGCAACTGATAAGCATAACATAGGAGCTCTAAGTATCAAGAGAAAATATTATAAATTTAAATTTTCTCCAAAGCACTTCAGCAAATCAAACAGGATTGCTTCATAATATGCAGAACTTAGAGAGCACAAAGAACTTGTATTTGTATCACTTTTTCCATTTGACATCAGAATTCTTTTTTATATACCTCCTAGGAATGGCTGCTATGCCACAGAAATAAAAATGCTGAATAAAAATTAACTGTAGATCTCTGAGGATAAACCCCAGCAGCCTGATGCCATTTACAACCAAATTGTATCTAAGATATTAAAAAGACATTAATAAATGTGTTACAGACAGGGAGACAAACAGTGAATTAAGCAAATTAGTGGGAAAATGAAACTTCTAAATACAAAAGAAAGCTAATTACAGGATTAGAAAGAATTAAGTGACAGAGCCTGTGGTGGCAAGCAACTTTACTTGATAGTCCTTGAGATCCCTTTTTGTATTGCATTTCTAATCTTTCTAGGAGAGCAAATTTCACTGCTGCAGAGATCTCTCAGCAGTCTGTTTAGTTTCTCACCAAACTGTTTTAACAGACGATGCAAATCATTTTCAAAAGAAAGTACAAGCAGTGCACCATGCTCTCCACTCCATTCCTTCCTCTGATTTATCCTGTTGCTTCCTCTACTCCTTGATCTATGTCACTTTAGCTATTAAAAATGCAAATGCCAAGGATGCCAACTAAACCTTTGATGGATCTTGTAGCTTAGTTCCCAACTAACTCAATGTCAGCGAGTTAACCTTCACTTCTTTCCAAGATCAAGGCGTATTTTCAGATACTATGCCCATGTCTGAGAATACTGCTGCAGCAGTGAAGCTTTTCAGAAAGCCTCAGTGTAGATCTCTAAAGGAAAAACAGATTAGAGAAAAAAATTCCATTCTCTCTGCTCTCCAGTGATATCAAAAAGCACAGTAAAGTCTAATTCTAATTCTAGTTAACACCCAGATGTAGAATTCCAGTGCAATGAGTCACACTTCATTCACATTTCAGTGGTAAAGAAATCACTTAATCTAAAATGCTTCACTTGCACCCTATCAATTTCTTTAATAAATAAGTCAGAACAAATCACTCTGCTTTTCAGACATTTGACTCCACATTTTGAGAGCATTCAATAGGTTAACTTCCAGTGGGGGAAATCTGCAAAAAAGGAAATTAAATTCATGCTGGAGATAAAAGTGCAGAATTATTTGGGTTGGAAGGGAGTTTTAAGATGATCTAGTTCCTATCCCCATGAAGGGACATCTTCCATTAGACCATGTTGCTCAAAGACCCACCTAACCTGGCCTTGTACATTTCCAGGGATGGACAAAGAGCTAGAAATAGGTAACATGATATATAAAACTACTTCCTATTCAGAGTGGGGATTTTTTAAACACGTTCAGTGCTGTATATACCAGTTCATGCCTACTGTCCTGAATGCTTGCAGATGATGCTGTTTGGGCGAGTGAACTGGTCCAGAAGCTTCCCTTTCCACAGGGACCCAGGCACAGGTATTCCAGGGCAATTGTTTTACTGTGCACCTTTGCTTGCAAGTTCTTTAAAGGATCACAGAACTTGCTGTATGACAAGGACATTGTGGCTATTTCAATTGCCACCGAAGAGCAAGAGTTGTGTGGGTCCACTTTAACCTCAGATTCCATTTGAGTTACACCTTAAATTGCATCATTTAACTTCATATCTATGTGATTTATAATGGATTGTATTTAGGATACTTAATTCTAGACATACAACTTTGTTAATTGTTACATAGTATTATACAGAGTTAGAAAATTAGCCAACTTAAGAGTTTTTGAATTGATATTTCTAGGATACTGTTCTCATGCCAACAGGACCCACATCATTTACAAGAGGCTTCAGGTCAGGCTTACTGTTGTCATCTTCAGGATTTAAATAACTTCATCAGAGCCAACTCAGGAAATAAGGGATTTGAAGGTTGCCAGGGAGATTTGGCTGAGGAAACCACTCACGCAAATTCAGGCCAGCTCAGGTGGGCCTTCATAAAAGGGAAGATGGAAACCACCAGTAGGAAATAAAGTGACTCACTTTTTGAGTTACCTTTCAAGAGACATCCTTACAGCTAACTGAATCAAAGTAGGATGAAAGACCTCTTGCTTCTATCTGAAAATACAGACCTAAGTCAACTAGACATAATACATCCAAGTCTTAGATTACCAAGACAATACACCCTCAACTGGGATTCAGATAAATCAGTCCCTCCTGTACTGTCTCCACGGGATTCCTCTGATTCTGCTCTTCTGAGCACAGTGGTGACTCCTGGCCTTCTGCTTCCTTCCTCTAAGGTCACATTATCCATGACTTTCCACCCTAGACCACACTATTGTAACTTTTTCTCCTTCTGTAGAGAACAGGGTTTTAAAAGTTTGGTGGAAAGAGTCTAGTCCCTCTTTGTCCCCTCGTGTCCCACTGCCATCTGTGGCAGTGTGTCATCATGTGCCATCATGAATAACCACCTCACACCCCCATCTTCCCACTCTCACCAGGTCATGGCATGGGAATGCTGGTCAGCATAACAATTTCCAGGAACGGGTGTATGAAATCCAGCATTGGTCCATCTGACACAAAAAGCCTGAAGAACTGAAAGAACGATACTTATGGTGTGGCCTCCACTAAGGTAAAAAAAAAAAAAAAAAAAAAAAGCCTGAACTTTCTGGCTGTCTCTGCAGAAGCTGTAGTTTTACTCCTTCTTTTGACAAAAAATGTAAAATATCCAATTGCACCAAACCTCCCACAAATGTGTTTGAACAGAGATCCAGAAAAAGAAGGCATGGCCAGGAAAAAAAGACAACGAAGTATCCAACCATGTGCAGTTTCCTCTCATGGGTGATGCTAAATAAGGCTTTGCATCTGAAAATGAACTGCTCAGTTATAGTTTTCACAAAATACAGTCCCTAGTGCAGATACCACTGACCTTGTTCCTGGACCTTAACTTCACAGAGAAATAATTCTTTCATACCACATCTTGAAAAGTCTCGAATTTTTCTTGCCACTCGAAATTTTCTGCCCACAAATGCAATTCATATCTATAGATCTTGTGGGAAATGAGTGAATGTGCCTTTATTGCATTATCAGAAAATATACTATTCAAAGTGTGCTAAAAGTCAAATGGATTATATGGATTACAAGAAATAATTTACTGTATTCCTCAAATTCAGAGGACCTGGACAAAAAAAAAAAAAATTACCTTAATAAAGAATCAGGTAACTGAAAACATTGCATGAGAAGACGATGCCCAAAATAAATCTTTATCCTAATTTTATACAGTGACACTATGCAAATTTAATCCATGCTACTTTACAGTATGTGCAAATGACACAGATTTATCTTAAGGCACTTTCTGTGTTGTTATGGAATACATATTCCTCTGTAATTTATGGCATATAAGCCAATAGTTATAGGGTAAGCATTAAAATTTTTGAATGGACATTTGTTTTAACATTTTCCCAATGGAAATGATGAAGAGATCAATTTCACAAGAAATATTTTGTAGCAGAAATCTTCAACATTTTGCAAGTTAAAAATATTCTTCCTCAGAGAAATAAGATTCCGTACTGTTTAGAATGAGCTATAACCACCAGTGTGTATGATTCACATAATTTCATATCACAAAAAAAATATTCTTCTTAGTTTGACCTAAATGGATGCAAAATCTTTACCTTTTGATAGAGTTTGCTGTTTCAAAAAATCTAAAAAGGAGCTGAAAATGTCACATTTTCTCTTCTGCCTTCCCTTCTCCTTTCTATGACCATTTTATA
>NW_020955363.1:1846950-1850090 GCF_003031625.1 Empidonax traillii | reverse complement strand
ATTCTTCCTCAGAGAAATATGATTCCGTACTGTTTAGAATGAGATATAACCACCAGTGTGTATGATTCACATAATTTCATATCACAAAAAAAATATTCTTCTTAGTTTGACCTAAATGGATGCAAAATCTTTACCTTTTGATAGAGTTTGCTGTTTCAAAAAATCTAAAAAGGAGCTGAAAATGTCACATTTTCTCTTCTGCCTTCCCTTCTCCTTTCTATGACCATTTTATAAAAGTTCTGATGAAATCTCAAGAAAAGTCAAGAAACCTAAAATATTTTTGTAATGAAGCCAAGACAAGAATATAGTTATGTTTTCAGCTCAATAAGAAGTACTTCACACAACATTCATAATCAGTTTGGTTTATAGTTATCTTTCTGGAAGAAACCACAACTTGCCTTCTTGGTCACAGTATTCCTTTAAAAATAAAGCAAATGCTTTTGTCTGGACACCACACCAGGCAGTCTCTTCAGGAACAATTTTTTTGGTTCAGTGGTGCATACCCTTTTGTGGGTAAAACACTCTCTCTTTTGTACATCCTTTGTTTTTAATATTATTGTGGTTATTGCAACTGTCATTAAATTGTTATGCCAATTTATAATCTCTTTTAGTGTTTCCTCCATTATCAGAAGGGTGCAGGGGAAAGGGAGCAGCTTGAGGGGGTTTAATTTTTTTCAGCTGTGCTTTAAACCAGCACAGCTAATTTAGTAGGTGCTCCTCCTGTTCTCTGCTTCTCCAAAGAAGGGGTAAATCATAGTATACCACTGGCAGAGATGCCACTCACTAGATCAGGTTGCTCAGGGCCCCATCCAACCTTGAACACTTCCAGGGACTGGGCATAATATGTATCTCCCACTAGTGGGAGATATATACTGTATATATTGATATTACTACAGATATCTCTCATTATATCTTTTTATGTATCCTTATTTTTTTATATCTTGAACATGTATTTTAATATATATATAAATCATTTGAGTTAAGCTCCCTGTATTTAAGCCATCATAATATAAAGTGCAACTTCTGCTTTATTCTTCCACTTGAAGAATAATACAACACAAGAGTGTAATGTCATGGATTACTGAACCAAATCCCTGAATTCTGCCAGAGGTAAATCACATCTGTTATTAATAGTAGCAATCTGGCTTTTATAATGCCTTTCATAAAGAAGAAATCTAAATGCTAGTCAGTTTTAAACCAATAACAGCAGCTATGCTCAGTATGTTGGACTCGCTCTGTTCACAACTGAAATGTAAGAAAGCAAAGGCACTAGCAGTGCAAAACAACCTCATACAACCAGAGCATTCTTTGCTCAACTGGGATATTGTGCACAGTACCGCCCAAAGAGTAAGAACAAATAATTCTTTTGCCTCTGAACAATTTTTTTTGCAACAGCAGGGTTAGATTTAATCAAGCGGGTTTTGCTCACAACACACTCAAAAAGACACGAACAAGCTAACGCAGTGACCCAAAATACATGTCATCACCATGAGCCGATGTTAGGTGGTTTTATAATAAGTAGGTTTGCTCTCCATACAAAAAATTCAGGACCCACCCAAGGGGAAGAATGTTGAAGATACCTCATTCTGAAAGCATGTAAGTGAATGATCAGTTTTGGAAAACATGCATGCTAGAGAATCCTGTCCTGTGTCTGTGGGCAAGAACAAAACCTCAAAGCAGTTCAGCAGGAAAGGAAAAATATTTGCTCTACAGCTACCTTTATTGCAGGCACAACCTGGTACTAAGGTTATCCCAGGAGGGTGTGCCAGACAATATAACAGGGGATTCTTTTCCACTCTTGCTAGCTGTCATCCCTCTAATGAAATCATGGCTGTAACAGTTTCCCCAAGTCACATACACAGAAGGCTCCTTCTAATTTCCTAACCTTACCGCGGTAAGACTTTGTGCAAAGGAGTCAGTTTTAGCCCATCTTCAGCATAGCAGGTCTCCCACATCTTTAGTAATTACTTCAGCTGTTAACTCCCACTGTTCAGGTGAGGCATTCCCACAGTACACCTGCTGCTCTTTTTTGGCTGTGTACTGAAATAGCCAAGGCTACCCAGGTTGGGTAGGTGCTGATGTGTTTAATCTGCCTAACGGATGAAACTGAACAGACCAAATAACTTCAAGGAGACAAGTCTTAGGTACAAGCTGCCAAAAAGCAACAGGAATAAAGGGTTTTTTCAATCATATGCACAGATTGTTGCCAGCTGGGGTCATAAATCATGTGACCTCCAGGGATACAGCCCAGACAGGCAGCTGGAGCTGCACAGAGGTGGTTTTTTTTCAGGCTTACAGTTTTGGTAGTATCTGACCCATAATGAAGACCAACTTAACTAAACTCCTCTCCATTCCCCATCTTTATAAATATCTGCCCATAATACTAGAAGCATATTTGTCATACCATTTCGGGCTCCTGATTTCTCTTTAGCACACAGAGTGGGGACCTCACCTAAGTCAGAAGGAAAGTAATGCAAAGAAAAGTTCAAAAGCAGACACATGAACTACAGGATTAGATTGGGGAACTCCAGGCAGTGTGAACTACCATTCCGAAATTTTCCCTAATTCCAATGATGGCCAGAGAGCATCTTCAGCCATCACATCAGCATAATCCTAGCCTTGCAAAGACTGAGATCAACCACTTGAAAAGTACCATAGGATTTCCAAGTGCATTTATCGCTTACATTAAGTCATCAGGGATACAATGCTAATCCCCAGAAAATAATAAACCGAGCTGTCCTATCAAATTTTTATTTAGGCAGCCAGCAGTACTGTGCCATAAAATCTTTAACAGGATTTGAAACTGTCCTCTCAGCAGGCTGCCATAAACATTTTGCTTCATTTTGAGAAAGCTGACTAGTATAGTTTATACTAGGTAAGTCAAACCAGCCCATTCAAGGACATTTCTTCTGTGGAATGGATGACAGAGAGAAGGATATGCACTGGGACTGGAGCTTTGCCAATTTGAATACTATCCAGAAAAAAACAAAAACCAAACAACCTTCCGCTCACCACTTTACCTTCTTCTTTCAAGTGTTGATTTAGTACTTTCAATCTTTTGATCAGTGATCCAAAACATACACTCAGTACCAAGTGGCAAGTACAGTAAAGGGACAGAGGCCTTGGAAGAATTACACAAA
>NW_020955363.1:1837984-1846284 GCF_003031625.1 Empidonax traillii | reverse complement strand
AGAAAAAGATCAAATGGTGGGGGTCATAAATAACAGAAAAGATTAATATCCATCTTCAGCTTTTCAAGCTCTCCAGCTTCTAAGAACAAGCACTAAAACAACAAATATTTTTGCTGCTTAATTGCTGGGTAACATAAAAAATGAAAGTAATTGGAATTGTTTTTTCCTAATTAGCAACAAGAAAAATGTAAGTTCTTGTAAGGCAATATTAACATCCTGATATATATGACAAAACAAAAGTCATGCTTGCTCTCTGAAATTAGGAAACTTAAAAATTATTACAGTGAGCATAGGAGAGAGAGACTGTCATGCACTGAGGACTCCTTGAAAAAGTTTTGACAACAACAGCAAACATTTTCTTGTGTAATCTTCCTGTAGCCTAATCTTCACAGTTTGTCAGTGACCAAGGGTCAGTCTCCAAGCACTTCCAATGCAGAAGTGGAATTTTCCTTGGGGAAAGGTTGGGTACTGTCCTCTGGGTGCTGAGGGACACAGTGCCTTTGCACAACACGGTGGTGACATCCCTGAACCGCTCCGGGCTGGCTTCTATGCCAGGACATACAAGACTTGTGGGAAAGAATCAGTCAAGCACAAGCCCATTATCAGGGGTTCCAATGTGCCAAAATAGCCTATATCATTTTAAACATATGAATTTGGGAATTCTAAGACTAGATTACAGAGGAACAACACTACATTTGCATTAGGAACGATTATTACTGGATTGGTATGCATGTTGGTAACATCAGTCTGCAGAGCCATTTTACAGACTAAAGATGGATAATAATTCTATCCTCTCATAATTAAAGGAAACCTGAACTATCTCTATCAACATTAAAAGTTCCAGATTTCACTGCTTTACATGAGTTCGTCACTCTAAGAGAGAAGTGACAGAGTTGGGATTTTTTTAGAAAAAGAAACTGATTTATAAGGTAGGAAACAGCTGTGGTGGGTTTTTTTAAACGGACAATTTTTAACAGAGACACTTTTCACTAGAAAAGGTTGTTCAGAGGCCCATCCAATCTGGCACTGAACACTTTCAGGGATGGGGTGGCGGGATGGGGTGGCAGGATGGGAAGGCAGGACTGAGCAATAAAGGGATGAGTGAAAGGACCCATATCAAACCCCCTGAATTCTGCCCTTCTCAGGGCACTGACCTCATGTGATGCTGCATGCACAAGCATTTAACCTTTTAATATCCTGTAATGGAATTCACTTCATTATTGGGTTTAGCTCTCTTCCCATATATTTCAGTCAGTGCTCAGGCATTGTTGAGACTGGTTTATGACTTGTTTTGGGGGTCTTTTAAGCGTGAAAAAAAAAGGAACATATTAATGGTGATAGGAGTAACAATCACTTAAATTAATATTTTAAGTCCCACATTGCATTGCTCGTACTCTTCAGTTTGGTACTCTGTTTAAACACCCATTAAGGCTTTTTGAGTTCTTTTTAATTGATTTTGAGGAGGATAAAGAAGTACTGAAGCTTACAGCAATCTCATAATTTTGAACATCTCTACAACTGTACCTCTTTAAACAACTTTCCCCCTTAAAGTCTGCTCTTTAAAGTCAGAAAGCCATAGAGCCTAAAAGAATATAAAGTAAGGAATAAACTGAATAGAGTAACTGACAGCTAAAGTATTTCAGGAATTAAATAAGATGAAAATGTTTCCTTCTGAATTCCTTTCAAATCAATTCTATGCAGCAGAAAGAATTAAAAACAGTATCATTAGTTGAAAATTCTGCTAGCTGTCATCTAACAAGTTTGTAAATCTTTATAAATTTGCTAGTTAAAAAGAATGTGTGGTTTATATTTGACACTGGCAGAGTTCCAGGTACTATTAACCAGGCAATCCATTAACACTTAGGGGAGAAAAAGAAAAGAAAAAACAACCCAACACAAAATAAACACCCAGAAAAAATGACACCCAGGTTTGCATTGTTCAAAAGAAGATTTAACTAGGGTTTATATGCACAAATATAATCTGATCTGGTTTTTCTAGTGTAATATAATATTTGTATAAAATATAGTTTAAGTAACAGTTACAATAGCTACTAAATCCGTCTACTACATTTCAGCCTCTACACAAGGAAAGGTTTTCAATCTGCAGTTCCAAAAATGCACCAAAAGATCAAAAAGGAATTTTCAAAAACTTCTGCCATCAAAAGGGTTAATCTGCCCTTTGAAGATTTACCTCTGCACAAGAACAGCAGGATATGCTTATGGCAAGTTCCTTATCCTTCAGCTTTTCTTCTCCTTCTAAAACAGACCCATGACTGTGAACCACCACGCACCTCATGATTCCACACTGTCACTGTACAACCATGTGAACTACCAAACCTGTTTGTACATATTTCAGGCAGAACCCTGAGTTGTTACACCACACTAAGGAAAACCTTGATAAAGCAAGCAGAAACAATTCGGCAAGAGGCAGAAGCAGGAAGGTGGCAAATATTTCCTCTCATTGCATTTCGAGACCACATCAGTCCCCATGGTGCACATGAAAATATGACATCTCCCCCCAAACTGACTTTGCCATGTTATTTTACCACATCTGGTCAAAAATAGAAATCTATTTATTATATTCTGCAAGATGCACATTCTGTAATAGACAACCACTTTCTTCAAGATGACAAAAATATTTCAAATATTTGCATGTGTAGGGGGAGTATTTGAGTGTGTAGTCTTAGTAAAAGGCAGCTAAACTTTCAGGGTAAACATGAAAAGTGTCTGTGTACCACTAAACCTGGCTATTAAAGCTGTTAGTTTCAATAATCATTTGCCTAATCATTTACATGGGGAGGTGTGGAGGTGTCTGTGTGTGTGTGCATCTGTGTTCATAATTCTTCATAAAAAATGACAGTGCTAATAGCCTAGAAAAACTTTATGTTTTCTTCCATCATTAATTCTGATTGTCAGTGGGGCGTGTTTCCAATATTCTTCCCCTTCAAAATACTGCAATTACAGCAGACCTTAAACATTTCTGGATTTTGAAAGCAAGCAAATCCATCTCAGCATTTACTTTTCTCCTATTGAATAATAGTTTAGGGAGCACATAGCACTTTCTTATGTGCTTCCAGCACAAAACAATAGAAATAAGTAACTGTTATTTGCTGTGGACAAGCTGTGTTTCTTGAAAGCGATACAAAGCTCAGAGAGCTGGAAGTGGTGCCCTCAAGCAGCAGATCTCAAGGTCACATTTGGCCCTGTGCTAAGGAAGGCTAAGGAAGAAAGGCTGAGGAGGTTACCTTAGAAGTGTATAATTAAGTGATAACACCATTGCCCCTGTGCTCTGCAAAGCTGCAGCACAATTCACTCATGATGAACAATTTCTTCTCCAGCATCATAACTCACCCACTGAACATTCAATTATTCTATCATAAAACAAACGGACAACAATATTATTGTTGTTAGAATTCCTAGAACAAACAACAACAACAAAAGTGAACTTGCTAAGAGAAAACACATAATTATCCCCCAACTCATGTTAAAATGGTAGCAGGTGGGAAGATGAATTAAGTCATTTCAGTCAAGTACCTTGAAAACAGATGGTGATTTATACTTTGATACAGTCTTATTTAAATTACAGAAAATAATAAAAATCATCATTTCTGAAAGCTTTCTTGACTTTTCTTCCAGCAGAAATTGGGCCACTCCGAAGACAATGCTCCCACACCAGCTTTTCTGCATCCCTAGGAGCTTCTCATTTAAGCAGGTCAGAGCAAAACCACAGGACTGTGGCTGTATTGCCTCAACTTTGCCCTTCTAAATAAAATACAACATATCCTGACCCAACTTACACAGGGTCAGAACAACAAGATTTTAATTGGCACAAAGGGGAAACACAAACCTCCTTCAAGACAACATCATCTGATCTTTGTCCCAATGTTGTCTTCCTAAGGTTCTCCTTTTGTAAGGAGGACATGCGTGCTTCCCATAAGTATAGAGGATGTCCCTTCCTTACTCCTTCTAGATATTTATCTGCCAGTCTGGTGATGCTGAAATTCTCAGTGCATGAAATACAAAATTATTCACAAATTAGTAATACTGATGGTACCACTACCCCAGCAGTCTTGTCTCCGCATCCCAAGCTCTGTGATGTGCATCAAGTCTGCATGTCCTGAGAGGAGGGATTTGATTTAGGTATTCTCCTTTGAGAGCAAAGAAAAAGGATGGTAGTCCAGTGTCACAGCACGGTCCAGCTGAAAGAACTGAATCTTTCCAAATTTCATTCTCAGTCTCTACTTGTAAGATTAGTTTACCTGGGGAGTTAAGAAGTGAAGCAGAACACAGAGAAAGTCACAGTCCCACCCTAAGCAACATACTTGAATATTACTGCTAAAGCTTTTATATCCTCATTATGCTACTTGCTAGTACCATAGCCAGCTTTCTGCATCAGTATCATGAAAAAACACTCCCAAAGTTCTAGAAGAGCCAGTCTTGTCTTCTTGAGTTCAACATGTGGGCCAACCTAAGTAATCCCAGATCCAAAATGATACCCAGATACTGAATATTCTCTCATTAACTCCAAAATTAGAGTTATATGGCAATGAGAGGATGGGGTATGACACTTTTTTCACACGAGCAAACATAGTTTGCAAACCAGAAAATCCCATGAGAATTTTAATAACAAAACTGAGCATTAAATACTGGCTTTCCAGCACAACTGATCTCATCAAAACTGAGACAACCTCAGCAAAACCAAAGTAAATATCTAGCACAAATCTTGCCAAGTTCCAAACATTAAAAACAACGTTCTAAATTTAGAATCTGAATGGTTGGTGCTGTTAGAGTAAAATCTGATATATCTGCAAAATTGCGTAAGAGGTTATGCAGCAGAATCTGACAATGAAAAGTAGCTACTGGCTCTCTATAGTGATGCTTGTTCTAAAATTTCTTTAGGTGGATAATTATTTGGGTGAGAAAATCCTACCAAGATGAGGCAACTCGTTTTCAAATATATTTTCTCATGTTAGTTTGAACATTTGGCATTTTTTGTAAAGTTTGAATGCAAAGCAGTAACACGGAGGGGAGGGGAAAAAACACCCCATGCTTCCGTGTGTAACATCACACTGACTTTGTGGTACAATATAAACACCACATTAACTTTACATTCTTGTTGCAGGCAGAGATCTAAAAATAGCTAATGCCTCCATGTGTTTTACAAACCAGAAAATATTTATGTGAAAGACGGTCTGTGAAAGCAGATGAAATAAGAGCACATTAGAAAAAGCGTCTCTGCACAGTTTTTCATTTTATTGATAGATGGAAATGCAAGAATTGCTGTATGCAGTTCATGAACACATGAAGAAAATCATACCAAGCTCATAAGCTCAGCCCTTTATTGAATTATATTTAAAAATTATTCACCCTTATGATTGATAAAAGTCACAGCATATCCATTTCTAACATTTCAACTTTTGTCACCACAGCACAGGTTTTATCACCAGAGATTTACACGTAGACATTTAAAATTTCAGATCAAGACAGAAAAACTATGTATTCAATTTTTTTGTCATCACTAATTTCATCTCCTTAAAAGCCATAGGCCCTCAGCTAAGAGATAACCATCACTAGAGTCACAGCTTCTTGTCTGCATTGGGTAGCAGATGAATCATGCAGTCCTGCCTTGCCCGCCACTGGAGCTACTGGATTCACTGGATATCACCCCAGTGTGCCACGACTCCTGGCCCACCCACTGCTGGCATTGTGTTCTCAAGGAAACCACAGCACAGGGCACGGTGCACAAAAGGTGTAGGTGTTTGGAGAGAGTACTCTGGTCCTACACTTCAACTACAGGTTCTGTAATTTGTTGAAGGCCAGTTGCACCCCAGGTTTAACCCCACAACACCCACACTTTCACAGTGCCATGATTTCAATCTCCTCTGCCAAGTCTTCTGCATGGGGGGTGAGGTGGGAGAGAGATGTCACAGGGCTCCTTCTCAGCAGGATCTCAGCAAGAAAGTCCAACAAGCAGCTTAATAAAACAGCTGGTTTGATAAGACTGCACAAAAAGATAACTAAATCTTGTGATCCTTCCCATGCTGAGAGCCCACGTCCATGCAGCATCAAATAGACCCTGGATGGATGATGAACAGGTGCCAACTGTGGAGAGAGGTTCCTCCTTTTTGGTCATTTGAGCCTCTATACACTTTTCTTACAAGAAAACAACCCTCTTCAACAATTTCTGCTGTCAAACAGAAAGAACCTTGGCTTGAGAACTCTCTGTGGCACAGTCAGATAAAGGCCAAGCCTGACAGGCGGCTCTGAGGGGAAGCTGCCAGCAAACTCCTCTGCTGCCATGAGTGGGCTGAGGTGATGCTGCAGCAAATAGGTAATAGGTAATAGTCGTTTAGGTTGGACAGGATACTCAAGATCCTTAAGTCCAGCTGTAAACTTAGCACTGCCAAGTTCACCAATGCTCCATCCAAAATAAAAACATCACCTACATGTTATCCTCTGACTTAGAGAAGTGAGAGAAAAGAAATCCAAGGTCAACACAGCATGGGGAGAGGATTATGGACAGGCAAGGGCAGCTCAAGCCCAGCTGCCAGGAAGAAAAGCAATGGGAAATCTTCTGAAGATATCTCAGGGAGGGCTGAGAGCCATGGGCTTTGCCAAGGGCAATCAGCAGCTTTCAAGAGGAGGTCTCTTAAGCTGGTTTACCACAAGAGAAAGTCACACACCAAAACATCAGGAGCCAGCCCAGCAATTTGCCCTTTCATGCTTGGGGGAAAAATCACCCACACTTTGTTCCGTTGCACTGTACTTCATGTGAACTGGGCCACATGAGCTTTCAAGTGCACAGCAAGGGAGACCAAGGCGATGCCAAGGGTGATGTCAACCCATCTGAGGGCGCCTGGAGCTCTTAGAAACACAGCAGGTCTGCAACCATGCAAGTCACAAGGAACAGTCAGGAAAGACCAACTTCAGAGATGCCTGTTTTTCCTCACTTTGATATCCCTCCTTAATTGAAGGTGGCAATTCTGGCTGATGCTTGATGTTTTTCATTTTCATTTCACAAACTTGATTACTGATATTAGGTAAATCCAAAGGCACTAGGCATTATTTTAATTCTAAGCTATTAGCCATTTCAATGCAAAGCATTTTACAAGGAATAGAAAGGGAAAAAATAAAAAATAGTAACTCTGAAAAAGAGAGAGGGAGAGAACAAATATCTCTTTGCAAGGGTTCAGATGCCTGCTGACAGGAAAGATTTAAGCATACAAGAACTACAAGACTAAGTCTTTGTAAAAATTCTGGACTACAAAAACATTGAAAAGTGGAAAAGGCAAAAACATGGCCTATTTTTCTTTAGTATTACTAATTCTTTCATGCTAATCCATTATTAGACATTATTATACTTTTTCAGTGTTCCATGATTTTGCACCAAAGCATGGAAAGAAGGTCTCCGTTTTTTCTGTCCAGAGAATATATCAGCTTCAAGTGCTATAGCAGTCAGCTACAACGTGATATGTGATCTACTCTAGGATCCTGATGTCACTGTGTCACCGGTGCATGTGTCTGATAACTGTTACCTGATAACAAAACTTGGAGCAGCACAATTCTGCAGCACAGATCTATGTCTGCTAAGCATTCCTAATGATTTTTGCAGGACTAACAGAGGAATGGACTCTGCAGAAGTGAGAACACAACATAAGATATATCACAAATAGAAACTGGAAGTCACAAAACACAGCAGATAAAGCCAAAGTATTGCACTACTACTATTCGTTGTATTAAAGTACAGTGTTAAAAACCAGCATGGTTTGCCTCTTGACAAAAGTCTAGAGGAAACCCGCACCTCTGCAGGAAACCATTAACAGTAGCTGAAAACTGAAGTCCAGACACATTTCTGCTTGTGGGTTTAAGTGCTGTATCCTTGCTTTCTGCTGAAAAGCAAAATTCAAATCACGCAGTCACTTAAAGAGTATGCTGGCTCCTATCTCCTCCTTCCTTTGAAGCTTCCATCCACAGGGGCATCAAAGGATGCAACTTTTTTTGTTGTTGTTCTTGTGGCAGATGTAACAAATTCTGTTCTTCTGCAATATTTTAACTCACAAAAGGTCACAACGCTATGCATAAGAGCTGGATGGGAGGAGAACATCATCCTACTTTGTTGCAACTTCTGCAGGTGAGACAGGATGGGCTCTGGAGGGGACATGGCACTTGTAATTTAGCACTAGAAGGACTGGAATGGTCCTAAGTATGGCTGCAAGATGAAAGAATCCACAGATATTTACAAGCTCATCAGGAAACAAGTTTGGTGGAGACTCTACCAGAGGGCTTGAAACCGAGACATC